>NC_134855.1:27078471-27378471 GCF_049852395.1 Peromyscus maniculatus bairdii | reverse complement strand
TTAGCATATACCCAAAGGACTCAACACTTTATTCCACAGATTATCTGCTTAGCCATGTTCCTTGTATCTCTATCATAACCATTAGGAAATAGAAACAATCTAAATGACCTTCAACCAATAAAACGATCATGAACATTAATAGATAAATGGATGGAACAAGGAAACATCATATTGAGTGAGGTAAACCCCACCCAGAAAGGCAATGGTCACATGTTTTCCTTCACTTGAATCTCCTAGCTCCAAGTCTTCAGATGTGAGTACATATCCTGGAGTAACTGTAAAAACCAGGAAAGTAAAAAGGGACAACTTCCAGGGCAAAGAGGTGGAGGAGCAATCACAGTGGGAATATGAGGGTACAAGTGATCTGATAAGAATAATGGAAAAAGAGGGGGGTAGGTGGGCTCTAATAATTGAAGTGGGAGGGAAATAAACAAAGGACAGGGAGGGTAAAATAACAATAAGGGTCTCTGAAAAAGTCCAAAGAAATCATATTATTAACTATTTACTTAAGGGGAAAACTGATAATACCTATAAATTTATATATAAATATACATATATAGTTTAAAGGAAATTTTCTTATATGGACTGACAATGTTCCCTCCAAGAGCCAAAGACAACCTAACAAAAACCTCAACAGCATACATGAGAAGCCCTCTTTTGAGTTGTTGGTCACATCTGTTGAAAGACTCCCCAAACATTACAAACTACTGATATGCCTTGGGTCACCAACCAGGGGTGAAAGATAAGACCCTATTGCTAAGACAGCCTGTATTTCAGAGGCCCCTTGGCGGGAACTGACCTGAGTGCCTCCTCTCTGAGGATCAGCTTTCATGGTATGAGAAGGTGCCAAAAGCTTCCAAAGGAAGTTATCAACCAATAGTCCTAACCAGCTATGATGCCTATAAACTACAACAACAACCAGGCTGGCACAATAATCAGAGGGCAGTAGTGATAAGCTTACCTTGGCAGTAAGCAAGTTTCATTTTATTAAGAAATTTTTTTTATTCACTTTACATACCAATCACAGATCCTCCTCTTCCTTTCTCCCAACCAACAATTTTCTAAATGGATGTAAGATTCATTCAAAAAAGGAAATCATTACTGGTGCTGGAAACCTAGTCAAGTACCCGGGGCTAATGAAGAATCAGGAATGTTGGAGGAGAATCTACAGCTACCACTTTACTAAACCAGCAATAATCGCTACGTACACTAAAAATATCTGTCCTCATAAGCACAAGTAAGAATAGCCTCATTCCTCCTCAAAGAAACTTCTCTTTGCAACAGTCAGAAATGCTGTGGAACAATCTTTCTGTACACTGTGAATATGTATTGCTCCTTGGTTAATAAAAAGCTGACTGGCCGGCCAATGGCTAGGCCGGAAATGGTTAGGCAGGACTTATGGACAAAATGAGAGTGCAGGGAGAAAGGGGCAAAGTTGCCAGGAGATGTGGAGAGATGCAAGATGAACATGCTGTACTGATAAAAGGTGCTGTCACATGGTTGAGCATAGATAAGAAATATGGGTAAATAAATTCAAGTTGTAAGAGCTAGTAACAAACCTAAGTTATTGAATAAGCATTTTTTATTTCCCTCTTTTTTATAATTTAATTTAATTTTACATATCAGCCATGGATTCCCCTGTCCTCCCTCCTGCCACACCCCTCCCCTCAGCCCACTCCCCATTCCCATCTTCTCCAGGGCAAGGACTCCCCTAGATTCAGCTCAGCCTGGTAGATTCAGTCAAGGCAGGTCCAGTCCTCTCTTCCCTTCACCCAGGCTGAGCAAAGTGTCCCTGCACAGGCCCCAGGTTCCAAACAGCCAGGTCATGCACTAAGGTCAGGTCCCAGTACCACTGCCTGGATGCCTCCCAAACAGTTCAAGCTAATCAACTGTCTCACATATTCAGAGGCCTGATCCAGTTGGGGGCTCCTCAGCCATTGGTTCATAGTTCATGTGTTTCCACTAGTTTGGCTATTTGTCCATGTGCTTTTTCTAATCATGGACTCAACAATTCTCGCTCATACAATCCCTCCTCTTTTTCGCCAATTGGACTCCAGGAGCTCCACCTAAGGCCTGGCCATGGATCTCTGCATCCGGTTCCATCAGTCATTGGATGAGAGTTCTATCACAACAGTTAGGTTGTTTGGCCATCCAATCACCAGAGTAGGTCAATTCGGGCTTTCTCTCGACCACTGCAAGTAGTCTATTGTGGAGGTATCTTTGTGGATTTCTGGGGACCTCTCTAGCACTTTGCTTCTTCCTATTCCCATGGGGTCTTCATTTATCATGGTCTCTTTTTTCTTGTTCTCCCTCTCTGTTCTTGATCCAGCAGGGATCTCCCATTCCCCTAAGCTCTTTCCCTCGACCCTTGTCCTTCATTACCTCCCCTCATGTCTAGTTTGCTCATGTAGATCTCATCCATTTCTCTGTAATTGGGCGATCCCTGTGTCTTTTCTTGGGGTCCTGTTTTCTAGGTAGCCTCCCTGGAGTTGTGAGTAGCAGTCTAGTCATTCTTTGTTTTACATCTAGTATCCTCCAATGAGTGAGTACATTCCATGTTTGTCTTTCTGAGTCTGGGTTACCTCACTCAGGATGATTTTTTCTAGGTCCATCCATTTGCCTGCAAACCTCATGATGTCACTGCTTCTCTCTGCTGAGTAGTACTCCATTGTGTATATGTACCATATTTTATTTATCCATTCTTCGGTTGACGGGTATCTAGGTTGTTTCCAGGTTCTGACTATTACAAATAATGCTGCTATGAACATAGCTGAGCATGTGCCCTTGTGGTATGATTGAGCATTCCTTGGGAATATGCCTAAGAGTGGGATAGCTGGGTCTTGGGGGAGACTGATTTCCAATTGTCTAAGAAAGCACCATATTGATTTTCAAAGTGGCTGTATAAGCTTGCATTCCCAACAAAAGTGGAGGAGAGTTCCCCTTGCTCCACATCCTCTCCAGCATAAGCTGTTTTGAATGTTTTTGATCAACATCCCTAATCATCAGGGAAATGCAAATCAAAACGACTCGGAGATACCACCTTACACCTGGCAGAATCGCTAAGATCATGAACAAGCATTTATCATTAAGTCTCTGTGTAGTTATTTGGGAGCAGGTTCGTGGAACAGAAAACCCTGCCTACACAGAAAACCACAAGCAATCAAAATGTAGAGTGTGGATCCCAGTACCAATGGATACATATATAAATAACTCCTGTACCTAAGACTCAGGGAACATTGTTAAAGAGAGGTTGGAAAGACTGTAAGATCCAGAAGATCAGAGAGTATGCTGTGACACTGCATCTCCTGGTAATGTCAGAAAGCATGCACATAAAGTCTCAGCAACATGACTACCTAAACAGAAGCTGAACAAGGATAACAACACCAGACATGCCAAAATGGACAGGGGAAGTCCAAGAGGCTTCAACCTTACACAAAAAAGTATAGGCAAGTAAAAAGTTCTGAGAGCAGAAGAAACAGTTTTCACAGGGAAGAGCACACCAATTGGTCATCTAACGCCAAATGAACAGCCCTTCAAACATTCATACAATTAACATTACACAGACTAAGCAGCTTCTATTTAAGACTATGTATGTATATACATATGTATATGTATATATGGATATAGTATAACAACAGATGAAAAAAAGAGGCCATGAATTTGAGAAAGCAAGGAGGGGTATAGAGAAGGTTTAGAGGGAGGAAAAGGAAATGATATAATTATATTATAACCTCAAAAATGAAAGATAAAGAGAAAACCAAAATAACCCAATGAATAAGCAAACAAATGAGCTATGTTTAATTAAAGCTTAACTTCTTTTTCCAATGTCAATGAATTTCCTTTAATGGAAGAGCTAAAAATGAACTTTCATTGTTTTTTCTTCCTTTTTTAAATTTTTTTAGATATAAGAGAAATGCTTTGATTTATTACATAAATTATGAACATTTTATAATATACTATTATATCTTAATATATATAGTGTGCAATGACTAAATTAGGGTCATTAACATCTCAAATCCTTAAAACATAATTTTTGATTCACTCACAATAAGTGTGTATGATATATGGCTAAGTATGGCATTCCAATACATGTTTATCATAAGTACTTTCAAATCTAGGTAATTAACATTTGCATTTCCATCAAAGGTTATGTAACATTCATTCTTAAATGTTTCGAATTGTGGTTACTGGTATCCAAAGCATGTAGCATAAATTAAAGTGGCTCCTTCAAAACCAAAAAAAGGAAAGGAAACTGAAATCTGCAACTTTTTTCTGTGCCATTACCTTTCTCTTATCAGCTCTTCTGTAATTTACTTTAAAGTTTCAAAAACCTATTAAAGAAAATGGAAAAAGTGTACATGTTAAACTGATTATGCCAGGCTAATTGATTTGACCATAGGTAATTAAAAACTGAAAAGAGTGCTTTTTTAACTCATAATAATATTTCAGTTAGGTTTTCTCTTTTCTATTCTCTTTTAAGAAAAAGAAATCTCAATTTTTGCCTCTCAAAATAAAATGGTTTCAGATAGATTTATAATCCAGCAAATCTCAAGTACATTTAACATTCAAACCCTGCACAGCTGATGAGAATATGCTTTTTCATTCAAAGTGCTTTTTCCAAATCTGTTAAAGATAGCAAGATGAATCCCAACCAAGTCTAACTTACAGATGTAATTTAAAAATAGGTATTGTGCATATGTATTGGCATTAACAAGCAATTTATATTGATATGTAACATAGACTCTAAAAAGAGTATGTAAATGTTAAAGTAAATAATTATATGCTACTACCACTTATAAGAAAAAAATTAGTTTTATATGAGAAGACTTAATACTATGTAAATAAAAAGGATTTTTTACATAGTATTTACATATAATCATACATTATATGATTACTAACGGAATTACAGATTGTAACCAATAATACAAAATATGAAATGATCAGCTATAAATCATCTCCCAGATAACTAGATTTTTGTTTTGTATATCTTTCAAGATCTAGTGCATAATAACATAAGAACATGGTTTTTGATAAGGAAAAACCTCGAATACTTTTAGAAACACCATGTCAATATTCTCTATATTCTTTTAGGAACTTGAAAAGGCACTAGTCTATGACAGACAACATTCTCTAGGCTGCTCAAGTGATCAAGCATATCCTGTTACCCTTTAAGAGTTACTCAGTGATCAAAGAGCAATCACCAAAATTTTATTCAATTTTGCTAGGTTCCAATACTTTAAGATGATTCAGCTGACCTTTTACATTCTAGGCTTAGGAGGCAGCAGGGACAGTGGGAAAAGCAGTCTTTGGAATCTGACATTTTGCAATCTGAACTCCATCAGTAGCACAGGATCTGCAGAACCTTGGTCAGGTCACTACTGGTGAATAACAGACCGTGCGTCAACTGACTCACCACTTGTTTGTGCCTGGCTTGTGAGTTACCGTCATATTGAGTTATCATCCTTGTTCTTTAAAATGCTTACATATTTAGAAATATATATTTATTTTTCACAGTATTCTCATCATATGTTATGTCAATAGGGCTAAAAGGAAAAGCATTAGGATTTCAAAATATCAATACATACTGGGCTCATTCTTGTCTGTTAATACTTTATGAAGTCATGTCACTCAAAGTGGTCAGAAAATACTTTATGAATACATATAAGAATGAGTTCCTGGAAGTCTTCAAGAAAAGTTCTTGGAGGAATTAACATTTAAAAACCCTCGACCTGACTAACAGGACCCATCTATCCAAGGCCAAATGGAAAAGTATTATTAGACAGTAATTATAATTACTTGCATTCCTCAAGGTTGTAATGAACTTGGTATAGCAAACAGTGACAGTTCAGTTGGATTATTAATGTAGATTGCCAAATCAAGTCTTCAGGTTTCTATGCTGTAGAAATGATGCAATGTTCCATATTTAAAAATAGCATCAGAAGCCGGGCAGTGGTGGCGCACACCTTTAATCCCAGCACTCGGGAGGCAGAGGCAGGCGGATCTCTGTGAGTTCAAGGCCAGCCTGGTCTCCAAAGCGAGTTCCAGGAAAGGCGCAAAGCTACACTGAGAAACCCTGTCTTGAAAAACAAAAACAAAACAAAAAAAATAGCATTAGAATTTATCTTTTATATTCTATCTGTAGGAAAAGGTTTCCTATAGAATAATAGAATACATTTCTAACTGGTTAAATGATAATGTCAGAAGCAGTAGGCATAATCTAAAAAATTTTGTTTTAAAAAGCTAGAGGCTTGAGTCTGCCACTTATAATAATGTAAGTTAAGACACGTCACATGTTCTCAGGAACTCAGTTTCTGTAACAAATGAAAAGAAACAGAATAAATGTCTATAAAAATTCTTGAGCACATTAAACAACCTCAAGAACATATAATATAAAAATTAATTTAATTTGGGGCTGGAGAGATGGCTCAGAGTTTAAGAGCACTGACTGCTCTTCTAGAGGTCCTGAGTTCAATTCCCAGCAACCACATGATGGCTCACAACCATCCGTAATCAGATCTGGCGCCCTCCTCTGTATACATAACAAATAAATAAATCTTTTAAAAAAATTAATTTAATTTGTGGGTGGTAAATAAATATCACTAATATTCTTTTTATGAATACAGACCATTTCATCCTTTCTTATTTTGGGGAAATTACAAGTTTGTTTGTTTTTGATTCATGATTTCCACATGTATCTCAAACTTGTGATCTTCCTGGTTCAGTCTCTGGTGTACTATGATGATTGACTGGCATGAGACATCATGTTCACTCTTTCAGATACATTCATGAGCTCAACAACCAAAGAAAAACTGTAGGATGATAGGTTTTCTAGAGAACTCTTTCGCATATAAATTGCCATGTTAAATGACATGTAGTATAGTTCAATAATTATCAGATTATTAGGTTTGCCATGGCATTCTTCAAATGAACTTGTGTGTATGTTGCAATATCTAGCTACTTAATATAGTCACATGATAAATTCTTTAAAAAGTCATGATTATGGACTTTAAATAAATATACAAGAACCTATACTCCAGATGATCTAATTAAACTACAGGATTCAGGGCCGGGCGGTGGTGGCGCACGCCTTTAATCCCAGCACTCGGGAGGCAGAGGCAGGCAGATCTCTGTGAGTTCAAGGCCAGCCTGGGCTACCAAGTGAGTCCCAGGAAAGGCACAAAGCTACACAGAGAAACCCTGTCTCAAAAAATCAAAAAAAAAAAAAAAACCTACAGGATTCATAAAACCAACCTTTTCAAAGTAGTCTGAACCTTCTCTTCTCTAGCTATTACAAGAGTAAGTTGAAAGACTCTATGGTGTTCTGATTTTCAGTTTTTCAGTATTTCGGGTCACAAAGCAAAGAAAGCAGGAAAACCCTAGCTTATCAAATATTATTAATTTTATGTGTAAAAATCAATCACAATGTAACAACTCAGATGGATCATATAAAATTAGCAGGTAAGAATAAAACAGCCTCATCCTAACAGAACTTAGCCACTAAAATGAATGATAAGACAGACAACCTTCAAATTAATATTACAGATAGCCCAAATCATTTCCAAATTGTTTAAGCAAAGCAGCAAAATGTCTAAGCAAAGAACTCAAGAGGTCTCCAGGCAATGCAATAAGAACACAGCCTCCTTTGTTGTAACTGTCCTATAAGACAGTTGGCATGGATAATGGGTAGTTTCTAACACAGTTGCTTAAAAGCAAACTATCTAAGTGTATATAATATGTGTTGAGTATAAGATAGAATGAGAGTAAGGAAGACTTAATGAAAATGTTTTACATGAGCTTGCTTAGGAAACTGATTCTCATAAAAACTAAAGACGTGTAAGACAAATTGTCACAATAGACAAAACTAGCTTTTCTACTTTATGCCAGCAGTGGTCCACATTCTTTCTTAAAGCCCAAGTTTCTTTTTTAATTTCATTTTTTATTTATATTGCATGTGTGCATTGTTGTTTTGCCTACTTGTATGCTTGTGTGAGGGTGTTGGATCTCCTGCAACTGAAGTTAGAGACAGTTGTGAGCCGCCATGTGGGTGCTGGGAACTGAACCTGGTCCTTTGGAAGAGAAGCTAGTGTTCGTAACTGAGGAGCCACCTTTCCAGACCCAGCGACGGTTCCTTAGCACTTTTAATAACATATCATATATTTTTGAATCTCATTTTTCTCATTAGCAGTAAATTAGTTTTACATTCTTCCTTATGAATGGAAGATAGTGAGCCAGAAAAAGGTAAAATGAGTGATTCAAAATCAAATGTAAGTAACAGATGAAGAAAAAAATTGCAAGCCCAGATATACTCCAACAGATACCAAAAGTATCAACGTCATTAAGTGGGAAAACAGAAAGAGAAGCTTTGAAGAAGAATGGAATGAAAATAATATTGCAACTAAAAGAGAGAGAAACAACACTATCTCTAGAAGGGCACAGAGAATTGTCTGCACATGTGGGAGGCGAAGACAGGAGGATGGCTAAGAAGCCACATTGAGTATGCAGAAAGGAAAAAACAGTCAAATCCGCTGCGACCGTTTGCTATTTTCTCTGCTTACTGAAATGCTTATACTTACTGCCTGAACTGGCAAAAAGCCTTAGCAGTCAAGTGAAGGCTGTGCAGATATATTTATGTTTAGGGGTCAGGATAAGATACAAATGATCACTTTCAAAAAGGTTTCCATACAAACACTGTCAGAATTTATCAAGAACTGCCAATAAAAGAAAATAGTAAGCCTATTTTATAAATAGCAAGAAGATACCTTGTTTTAAAATAACTTTGCCAAAAATATCACAGTGATATATTTTTTTGTAGTTATGACAAGATAAAGAGAAAAAAATGTAAACTTGGGTAACTTTTAATTTCAATTTTTTTGTTTATTATTTTATGTGTACGAGTGATTTTGACTGACCACATGCATGCCTGGTGCCAGTAGAAGACACTGGGTTCCCCAGAACTAGAGTTACATACAACTGTGAGCCACCAAGTGGGAACTAGAAACTGAACCTAGATCCTCTGTAAGAACAAATGCTCTTAATAACTGAACCACCCCTCATGCCCCAAGTTTGAGAACTCTTAAAAGTATATAATAGCCATATATTTTAGATAATTTCTTAGCCATGAAAAAACCAGAACCTGCCAGGTGGTGGTGGCACACGCCTTTAATCCCAGCACTCGGGAGGCAGAGGCAGGCGGATCTCTGTGAGTTCGAGGCCAGCCTGGTCTCCAAAGCGAGTTCCAGGAAAGGCGCAAGGCTACACAGAGAAACCCTGTCTAGAAAAACCAAAAAAAAAAAAAAAAAACCAGAACCTATGAAATGTGAAAAGATGTTACTAAACACATTTTCATCAAAAGATCCAAATAAAAATGTTGAAATATATTTTAACATAGTGACTTAGAAATAAATAAATACTGAAATATTATGAAAAGTATATTTTATATGAGACTGTATATTAGGGTAGCTACTACTCAGATATATCATAACTGTTTTTCCTTATAACTTCCATGATGCTTGCTATTTATAAACATTTGCTTTTGGAACATTTTTAATTTTACTGTGGCAGAATAATCTCAACAACTGCCTGAGTCTTCTAGTTTGACAGTTCACAAGAGGTTGGTGACATCCTTACAAGAGAATAGAATCAGAGAAAAAGTTAAGTGTTCTGTCTAACATTAATGATGACACAAGATCTTGGTCTTAAGTGCAATATGATTAAACACTGCATATACATATTCTACAACATGATACTATCTTCAGTTTTAAACATATAAGATTTTATGAAGAATTTCTACACTAGGTTTTCAGTCTTTTCCTGTAATTTTTATCTATAGTGGGAAAGCATGCCATGTGAAGGATGATCAATATAAAATTAAACAAAATATTGTAAAAATATATTAGATAAACAATGTAGAAAAATTTATTAGAAAAACAATGATGTATAAAATAGGATCTTGCCTGGGATGCTTGAGTAAATATTCTAACATTGAAAAATGGGTAATGCTCTTTGGCAGAAACCACAGATACGATTTTCATCTTAATTAAAAAATATGGTAAAAAAGCCATGTTTATTGATCCCCAATCAGTCAAATGGACATAGATGGCTCAGCTGCTAAGAAGCCATGTTTACTGGTCCACAATCAGACAAAGGCACTTCCTGAGGTAGAATAAACCACTAACAGAAAGTTGTCCACTGACCTCTACACCTAGGGCGTGGCACACATGTATACATGTAAAAAATTAAATAATAAATACTATCAAAATAAAACCAATGTTATTTATAAAAGTTTAATATTTCATAGCTATATGTTTCTCAATAACTCAAAAGTCTTGCCTTTCATAGATCAAACAGATGAAACTGTAACTTTGTTAAGATGATTCTGTCTATAGAGTTTTTTTTTTTTTTAGAAACTAAGTTTGCTATTCTGATTTAAGACTCTCACTCCAAGTTGCCCATTTACACTATTCCTCCAGACCAGAGAATAGCTGCATCCATGAGTATTCTTGGTCCATGCCCAGATAGAAGCCACATCCACACACTCCCTAGCTGAGTCTGATCCAGGACTCTCACTCAAATTGATGAAATTAAAGACGAACAGGGAACCTTTATACCAGACATACAAAAAAGAAACACAAGCAAATTATGAAGTATTTAGCAATACTTTAAAAAGATAAATATTAAGGTGACAAATGAAATGGATGAATTTCCAGATTCTCAAAACCAAGAAGAGATCAATAACTTAAAGAAACCTGTAACAAATACAACAACAAAAAGCACAAGTGCAGATACATTCACAGTAGAACGCTACCAGACGTTCAAAGAACTACAACTATCACTTACGGTTTTAACAGAAGTGAGACAGACAGAGCCCTCAAACCCATTTTACAAAATAAGTATCATTCCAATATCAAAAGCAGCTGAAGTCACAACAACAAAGAAAACTATAATTCACAATCTCTGTTCAACATAGAACAAAAATCCTCAGTAAAATACTTGTAAATTAAATGCAGGCTTTTATATATATATCCACCACAATCAAGTTGCTTTATCCTGATGATGTAGGGATGGTTCAAAATATGTAAGTAAATAAATATGATGAGCCATATAAATGAACGTAAAGACAAAATCCCACAATCATCTCAATATATCCAGAAAAGGCCTTTTACAAAATCCAAAATGCTTTTCTGATAAAAGACCTAGAAAGACTTGGACTGGAGGGAACATACTTCAATGTAGTAAAGGGTATATATGGCAAAGCCATAGCCAACATCATACTAAATGTAAAGAGACTTGAAGCAATCCTATTAAAATCACAAAGAAAACAGGGCTGTCTACTATACTTAGTCTTTTTCAGTAAAACGTTAGACATACTAGCTAGAGCAAAAAGACAAGAGAGAGAAGAAAATTAAAGGGATACTGTGGCTAGAGTTTTCTTGCCTAGACCACAGTCAGGACAAATCTCTCTCACCCGCCAGTGCCGCAGCCGCTCAGACCCAACCAAGTAAACACAGAGACTTATATTGCTTACAAACTGTATGGCCATGGCAGGCTTCTTGCTAACTGTTCTTATATCTTAAATTAATCCATTTCTATAAATCTATAAGTTGCCATGTGGTTCGTGGTTTACCAATCTCTTAACATCTTCTCATGGCGGAAGCTGGCAGCATCTCTCTGCCTCAGCCTTCCACTTCCCAGAATTCTCCTCTCTCCTTGTCCTGCCTATGCTTCCTGCCTGGCTATTGGTCAATCAGTATTTTATTTATTAACCAATCAGAGCAACACATTTAACATACAGAACATCCCACAGCATACAAATAGGAAAATAGGAAGTCAAATTATCCCCTATTGTAAACACTATATTACTCATAAGAGATTTCAAAGATTTTATCAGAAAACATCTAGAAGTGAGCAACACATTTAGGAAAGTGGTAAGATACAAAATCAACTTACAAAATTTAATAGCATTCCTATACATTAACCCCAAACATGCCAAGAAAGGGATCATAGAATTATTTCCATTCACAATTCATCAAAGAAAAATCAATCTAGAAAAAAAAAAAACTAAGAAAGGAACTCTACAATGAAAACTTCAAATATTCTAAGAAAGGCATTAAGGAAGACACTAGGAGATGGAAAGACCTCCCATGTCCATAGACTGTTAGAATGCACACATAAAACTTGACCCAGACCCAGAAAGACAAACACCACTGTTTTCTATTCTTTGTGGATTCTAGCTGAAAACCCTTAGAACTGAATATAATGTGTGTGTGTATGTATGTGTATATATATATATATCCACAGAAGCCAGTTAAATAGAATGAGAGAAAAAGCTCATGAGAATATCAGAACATGGATGCTATGAAGGAGGAAAGGGATAGGACAGAGGGGTACCTCTAACTGGGGAGAGGGGACTAAGGAGAGCAAGGAAAATCACATTTATTTGATGTTTGAAAAGGACACAGAAAAACATTATTTGTATAAGCTAACTTTAAAATATATTTGGTGGTGGTGGTGGTGGTGGTGGTGGGTGTAGTTTAAATGAAATTATGCTGCATGGGTTGATAATTCTCCCCAAAAGAATCACTGACAAACAACTCTGTACCTTTGCCTCCACATGAGTATTTTGTGGAGATTATAAAAAATCATATTTATCAAACTCACATACCTAACAAATGCTAGCATAATTATTAGTAAGATGTTCATAAAGACAATATATCCATTTTATTAAAAACACATTAACTATAAGTTTTTGCAAAAGCTATCAGAAAAAAGATAATTTAAAATGGGAAATGCATATAAATATCCTTTCTACAAGATTATAAGCAAAATCACGAAAATGAAGTTTCAATTGTACATGTTTAACATATGTTTTTATTCTTCAATAGAAAAATATAAGGACAATCTCCCATTTTAAGCACGAAGTATAGTATATTCAGGTATATGAGGTGGTAAATAAGTAATTGGTGAATGACAATAAATAAACCAACCAATACGTGAAGAAAATGGTGGGGCAGAGAGCTAAAGAGGGAGACAGGGAGAAGAAGAAGAAAAGGAGTATATTAAGAAGTAATCAAGAACGAGATGCTGGCAGTTCTGGGGAAATGACAAAGCTGGGAGACCTAGCAGAACAAATGGAAGGAAGAGACTCAAGGGAAACTCGACAGGTAGATGGCTATGTAGTGTAGAAGACACTGGATGGATGGATGGATGGATGGATGGATGGATGGATGGATGGATGGATGGATGGATGGATGGATGGATGGAAGGGTGGGTGGATGGATGGATGGGTGGGTGGGTGGGTGGGTGGGTGGATGGATGGATGGGTGGGTGGGTGGGTGGGTGGATAGATGGATGGGTGGATAGATAGATGGATGGGTGGGTGGATGAACAAATGGTAAGAATTGTAAATCTCAAATCTGTTTCATTATTTTGTGTGTTTCTGGAGGGAGCAGTATCAGTATAAAACTACAGGGAGATCTGGAGCTAGAGAAGTTCTAGCTTCAATAAAGGATCTTTCAAGAATACTTTCCGTTTTCTGCAGAAATGGGAAATATTTCCTTAAACACAAAAGAAGTATTGAAGGATAGCAAGGAAAAAAACTCTCACATAATGTCACTGCAGAATAAATGCAAGTACAATGACTCAGAAAGTCTAAGAAGAATATCTACAGAATCACAGTGAAATTATAAAAAGAAACAATGAGTCTATATGCTCTGGCTGAGATGAAATGTTCACCTATCAGATCAATACACTTTGAATATGGTAAGTTACTAGTGTCCTGTAGTGGTTTGTATTCTAAGAAAGTTGGAATTCTCAAACATAAGTATTTATTACAGTTCGGTAGATGCATTGTAAAATAAATGAAGAACGAAAGCCAGGCTACCTTAAGAAGTCCAGTAGCAAGCTTATCAAGCCATTCCCATGTATGCAGGGCAATCTGGGAAGTCAAGGGGACATCTGTATCAAGCAGCCTAGGATTGACAGGATGCTTCTATCTCCTTTATGCCTCTCTTAGGGTACTCACACTTCTCACTGAAGCCAGTATGTTATTCTGAATAAAGGGCACACTAATTCTTTATTGACGTTCATCTTGCTTAACTCCTCGTTGTTACATTCTGTGGTTGGTGGTTTAAGGCATCTTTAACCATTATACTGTATTTCATATTCCTTTAATTTTATATTCTAAACTGGAAGAGATGGTGAGGGAACACAAGTAATTTACCCTTGAAATATCCTGTATATACATAACTGGGAGTTAATTACATCTCTCTGTCATCTGTTATTTATTCCTGGTTGAACAAATACTTATCAAGCTCCTGTTTTGTTCTAGAACTATTCCTAAATGCTAGGGAAACAGCAATTTAAAATGGCAGACATGAACTCAATACTTGAGGTTTTTTTTTCTTTCCTTTTTTGAAATGTTATTTGAGAGAATGAGAGTTTAAAGGAGACAATAAAAATATACCATTTATTTAACCTATTTTGTATTTGATATTCAATGTGAACTATTAAAATTGCCTAGCACCTTGACACTTTGTGTTTGGGCTGCCTCTTATTCTGTAATAAATATTAAAGAAAGTACAGATCTCTGGGTATATTATATACTTGTATTTAGTAAGTGTCTTTCAAACACTTTGAAGTACCCAATGATTGCCTACATTTAACCTTATTTTTCTACAAAGCATTAAAAAAATTAATCTCATCATTAAAGTATACTATGTAAAAATGTGAATCTAGAAGAAACAGGCCCCAATCTTACCATTTTAACATAATCTGACCCAGTATTTCAATCAAGTTTTACCTAACAGTTTAAATATATAAGTATTTAAATTGCTGTATATTTAGTGGTCATACTTCATATTGATTTCCAAAATATTAGACTTAAGTTTTACTTTGAGTATTTTCATTAGTTCATTTTATTGAAAGTAGAGACCCATAAATAGTAGAATATGTATTTCCCCCCCAGACCATTTAGAAATTTCAACAATGGTAATAAGAGAGTCTATTTTAAGAACGGATAATTTTTAAATTGAGACCTAATGCCAAAGAATTTACTAACATTTGCCAGATATTTTTAAATGCATTAACTTATTTAAAAAACCCACCCTGTTCATATTATCACAAATTCCTGTTTTAGATTTGCAGATGAATAAAAACAGGAAAAGTAACTTGAACAATTTTTGTAAGCATTTAGCAACTAATAAAATGTAAAGTTTCAAATACAGAATTCAGAAAATAAAAATGCTTTTGAAGAAAACAGTATTTATCTAACCAAACATACACTTCTTTTACATCTCAGTATTTCTAGGTCAGTTTTAAATGTTATTGGAATCTAGTTATCTGGAAAAATAATCTAAAACTAAATACAAAGTGCACTGCCTTTTTATGTATGTTGATCTTACTGGAGTGTGATTTTAATACTTCTTTTTTCCCTAAATTTAGCAACTGCATGGATGCCTGACTGCTTACTTGAGAAAAAGATTAACCACCTGCCTCTAATTCTGTACAGCTACACCCATGGTCATCTTAATCCTTAACTTCCTTTATATAAGAAAACATTTGAAGAGATTGGTATTAATAATTCTAATGACTAGTAGTAACTTCAAGAGTTATTATTTTATTCAGAGGAAGTATTAAACAGACAACTGGTTTTAGTAAATTAATAGGGAGAACAATCACACTTAAACTTGAGCTACTGAAGCAGAGAAGGAGTGGTGTTACCCCTCTGACATCAGAATTTCAGACATGGATGATGACACGTTCTCGTGTAAATTCACTAGACAAGATGATCCTATGAATCTTTATTTTCTCAGTTTGTTCTGTCAAAATGAATGATTTTCTAAAATATTGGAAAATCACTGACATAGTAAGTCAAACTGGATGAGATGAGGGCAAACACAGTATTCATGACATTACTATGTAAGGGCAGTGGCTCTAAATTTGAAAGGTAGAGGTACACTAGTCATGGTTTACAGAAATACCAGCTTAGCACTTCGTGAGTTAGAACTGATATAGGTGGTATATGAGTAACTTCAGACACCTGATTATTTTGTTTCTATTTTTAAGACATTAATCATATTGAGCAATATATATTTCAATGGACAGTCAAAATGACAATAGAAAAATTACAAAATTACATGAGTGCCAAATCCAAGAAAGAAATGAGTCAACAATACTAAACATTTTCCTATAAATATCTTAAGAAAGTTGTATATGGGGCTGTTTTAGTTACTATATCAACATATCCATGCATAAATGAAATATTTTGATATCAAATTCACTTACTATTTTATTACATTAAAATTTCCAATTTAAGGACAAAATTGTTGAAGAACACAAATGATTTCATGGTTACTAAACCAAACTGTTTAGTTACATTTTCAAAAGAAATTCACAGTTACCAATTATAAAAAGGCTATATTTGTAGTGTGAAAGGAAGCACCAACTTGTAATACAAATGTATTATAGATTACTATAGCTACTGTGGAAAGGACTGTTTTAAGACATTGTTATATAAAGGGGCATTTACCAAAGTTTTGAAGTAGAAAATAATAAAAGGAAATGAGATTTTAAACTGTAATCTCTGAATTATATAGTAAAAATTAATAGCTATAAGTGAATTGTACATAATCTGTAGACAGCTCTGACACATTTGTGTTTAAAGAACCATTTCCTGCTTCCAGAAGAGAGGGTTACTAAAATACGATGTCAATGTGATATACAAGTAAACAAGCACCCACAGGACCGAGTATCCATAGTACATGGGTCCAGAATCTGGTCAGTATTATTGGAGGCTGTCACATAATTTTAATCAGACAAGAAATTACAAAGACTTTCTGAAGTCATTTGAAAAAGTATGTTTGTTGTGTCAGAGACACATGACAGTTTTATCTCTGAAGCAGCATATCTGAAGTTTTATCTCTGAAGTACAGTATCTGAAGGATTTATCCGAGTCTACCTAGTTCCTATTAACACTCAACAGAAGACAAGGATGACCTCAAGATTGGGATTCATCTAAAAATTTTATTCATATTCTTGTTTTAACTGAATGTATGTATGTCTACCATGTGCATGACTGGTGCCCATGGAGGTCAGCTGTTCCTCTGAAGCTAGAGTTACAGATTGTTGTAAAGCAGTTTGTAGTGCTGGGAATAAAACCTTTAACCTCTGTAACAGCAAAAAGCGCTCTACAGATCAACATTAGAATTCTGCAGTATGTTAGACAAGTGTTTTCAGAACATATTAAGTAAAGTGTAAAACTGAGGTCTATAAACTAACATGGCCCTCAAATAGTGGAGATATGAGTGAAGCAGAAATTAGGCATTATTTTGGGTCAGGGACATATAGTTCAGAGGTTAATGTAACTGCAATATAAGGACAATGACAGGAATTCAGACCACCAGAGTCCATGTAAATGCCAGGTGGGCCTGGGGGCCTGCTGTAATTCCAGCCTCTGAAAGCAGAGTCACGATGCCTCAGCAACCTGGCCAGCAAGATTCTGGATATAGATAGACACTGGGTTGCATCATAGAATAAACTGAAAGAACAACCAAAGATCATTACTGATATCAACCTTGGGCCTCCACATGCACGTGCACACATACATATACACACAAACCCACATGACTCCACATATATGTACATCCCTAGTATACATACACACACATGAAAAATGGGAAAAAAATTTACAGCATCTTTTCTCTCCTGTGGCTTACTCTATCTTCATGCTATAAAAGTTACATATGTTGAAGGCCTTTGCTCCAGAACTGCTTTAGAACAATTCCTGATTTATTTTATATAATTACTTCTCTCAATCTAGGCAAAACATCTTCTCTTTCTCTGGACTTGGTATCATAGTGATTCTTGGTATGTCCTTGTATCTCAACTACTTCATGCAAGTCAAGATTTCAAACTACCCTTTTAGAACACTACACATTTTGAACCACAACATTTTACTGTTTAAAAATATAATTTTCCAAGCTGGGTGGTAGTTTACACCTTAAATCCCAGCATTTGGGAGGCAGAGCCAGGCAGATCTCGAGTTTGCAGCTAGTCTGGTCTATAGAGCAATTTCCAGGACAGCCAGAGATGTTAAAGAAACCCTGTCCCATATATATAATTTCCCATATAGTAGCTCAGTCCACATTACAGAATATAAAAACTAGTTTTATGTGTGTCCCCATTACCTGTTTCAGACGTTTTTTTCTAAAGAAAGTGTTTAATTTGGCTTAGGGTTTCATAGAGTTCATGATGGCAGAGGAAAGGCATGGCAGCAGGAACAGCTGACAACTAACATTGTGGTTTACAAGTAGGAGGCAAAGGGAGGGAGACAGAGAAAGACACTAGGAATGGCTTGAGTATTCTGAAGTCCTAAAACACCTACCAAGTGACAAACCTCCAACAATACTACACCTCCTAATTCTTCTAAATCAGTTTCCCTAATGAACAAATATTCAAATACACGAGGCTATGGGGCCATTCTCATTCAAACCACTGCAAATAGCATCATTTACCTTCATTATGACACCCCAACAGGCCTTGCTTCTCGGGGTCTAATCAGTCACTCTTGACTATCCCTGGTTGTTTCCATGCATGCTGACCACAGTAGACATCCCTAAGTTCTCCAGAGTCTCATATGATCTTCCCTACCACCTCCCAAGGCAGCCAAATCCCTTTTTTTCAATTTCTAAACTGATCTTAGCCAAGGGAATGAAGAGGCAAAAGGGTGGTATAAGTCTTTTTTTGTCATCCCAGTCAATAGCCATTATACCATTATCTTTCTCTTTTCTTCATTCCCTAGCCCAGCAAGCATTGGATAGAGTTAACTAAGTGAAGGTAAAAGCATTGTTTTGATGCTTAACCTGTTGTTCTACATCTACTGTTTAGACTGGGGCTTGAGCGCAATACTGCTCAAAAGATCCCAAGTCTTATAACTCAAGAGTTCTTTCTATTTCAGGTGTGCCTTGTTCATCCTTCTTCAGAGAAACTTCCCAATTAGGAACAAATACAGAGAACCACAGCCAGACAATATGCAGAAAGTAAGAGAACCTTGGAACACTCGCCTCAAAACTTGATATCTCTATCAAATCCCCTACATGCAGGATCAGTGGGGAAGAGAGGTGGGAAGAGTCTAAGAGCCAGGGAGATAGAAGACACCAGGGAAACAAGGCCTTCCAAACATCACAAGACTGATGCACATATGGACTCACAGAGACTAAGGCAGCAAGCCAGGGCCTACACAGGTCTGCACCAAAAGGGGCTCCGGAGCTAAAATGAGAAGTGGACATATGTCCCATCCCTAAGCCGGAAGCTATCTCTAATTGATAACCACTTGCAAGTGCAAAATTACTTTTATCCAAGGGAATCTCACTGGGGAGACAAACCATTCTTCCAGGCAGGCCCTATGACCATCAGTAGATAGGCAACAGAAAACAAATGTAACAGCATCTCTAGTGATTCCTTATCTCATAATGTCATTTCAGGGCTTTTTTTTTTTTTTTTTTTTTTTTTTTCCCAAATCTTTAAGTCAAATGTATTTAAGTCTTATTTTTCTGAAAAATGCTGTTATCCTTATTTTATTTGCTGTACTAAAGCAAAGCATCCCTTCACATTTCTATACAGACATCATAGGTATCTCATCACTATCCATGCATCAAATCAAATAACTGTGCTACATCTCTAATGCCTAGTACCAATAGTATCCAAGAAGTTAATATATTTTAGTACAATGAGAGATTCATAATCCCTTAAAAATTCTGTATCATACTAGAGAAGATACACTCTTAACAGATATGAAAAACTTATTAGGTAGTTCTTCACATTTTATCCAACAGTTACCTAAACAGGAATTTGTTAGAGTGCCTTCTAATTTAAGTTCAATTATAAAGCAGAGTTTTGACAAATGGTTTCTGTAAAACTTAGTACGTTTTCTTTTCTTGGCTATGCAAATTGCTTAAAGTCTGCTGAATAGTCATTTTCCTGTGTCCTTTAAAAAATGTGTAAGAGGCATTTTGACCTTCAAGTTAAAAAATAAAAAAAAAGGCTGCAGGCCAGATATGGCCTCTGAGCAAGAGTTTGTGATCTTTACTACAGCTTCACTTCTTTTGTTCAGACTACACTATGAGACTCTAGAATCATTTAATGCTAGTATGGTAACCCCATACAGTTAAGTATTCATTAAGAGTAGTAAATGAATAAATGAGGTATGTTAGCAATGGAAAATAGAAATATCACAACTATTCTAACTAATATGTTGCTCACCAGGATCTTTCTGCTAGACACAATTAATGACTAACTTCTCAGCCTACTTGAACTTGGATGGATATGTGATGTCTGAGCTGGAATGTTATTATGCAGATGTGAGACCATTTTTTCCCCTATGTTCTCCAGCAATGGGGATCAGCAATGTTTGAAATAGTGGGTGTTCCAATAGGTTCTTTAGGTGCTTATTATGAACACATTTCTTGCTGATCATGATCAGACATACATGGGGCGCAAGAAATATACCTCTGCTGCTTTTAACCACTGAGTTTTTGTGGTTGCTTCAACACAGCCTATCCCGACTGATATATTACCAATTATTATAGCAACTTATAGGCTATAGGCTAGCATGCAACCTATTTGAAACTTATACCTGGCTGCAATACAAACCAGAAAAACTAGGGCATCTTTATCATTTCCTAAAAGAAAAAGTATCCCGGATTTTTAACCACATAGATACTGGTGATCTAGGGAAAGTGAATAACCATTTATTCTTTATGATGCTTTTGTAACCACAATAGAATAAAGTTAATGTTTACTTTAAATATTACATTTATAGGTAAACTGAAAAACTAGACAGATGTATTATGCTATGGTCACAAGAAAACAGCTGAATACATTTATTTCAATTTTATTTGGTTCCATCATTTTAGAAGTTTTAATTCATGACTGGTTGGCTCTAATGATTCTGAATGGAAGGGCAGTAGCAGCGTGTGTCAAAACATCTCATCTCTTGATTGAGACTAGGAAAAGCCTGGAGCCCTGCAATCCATATCAAAGGCATGCCAGCAAAAACACAGAATAAGCACTGCATCCACCTACTAAAGATTCCACCACGTCCCATGACTGCAAAGTTCAGAGATAGTTTTTTTTGGCCTTTTAGGAACAATCAAGACATAAACCACAGCAGATGCTATATATAGTCGAATAAGTTGACTAATTACTATTGGCTCTGCACTTCTCACAAACTAATTAATCATTAATATATTTATGTCAGCACTGATTTTTAAAAAGTGGTCAATATTCCAAATATAATATATGGAACTTATTTAGTTTCATATAAACAACTGTTAGAAAAAATCACACAAAATGTTATAATATGATTAGAAAAGGCTACAAACATATAGATTTATTATAGCAGTAAATGAATTTTTTCATTGGTCTAATAATACTATTATAGCAAAATTTGAGTCTGTCACTCATACTCAGGGGTGGGGAGTTTCTGCAGCTTGATACCTTAATCCTTTCAGGTAGGTTATTCCCATTTCTCTTAGTCCAGTGCTTTAGACATAAGACAAGAAAAAGTTGTAGTGTGGCCAAATTTCTAGACCACCATTCTGCTTTCAAACAATAAACCAAAAAAATTTTGTTGTTGTTGTTGTTTTAGTTTTAGTTTTTCAAGTCAAGGTTTCTGTGTGTGTAGCCTTGGCTATCCTGGAAGTTGCTTTATAGACCAGGATGGCCTGGAACTCACAGAGAACGACCTGCCTCTGCCTCCTGAGTGCTGGGATTAAAAGCCTGTGTGGCAGCACTCCCTAGTAAATAAAATTTTCTCTCTCTCTGTCTGTCTCTCTCTGTCTGTCTGTCTGTCTCTCTCTCTCTCTCTCTCTCTCTCTCTCTCTCTCTCTCTCTCTCACACACACACACACACACAACACACACACACACACACACACACACACACACACACACACACACACACACACACACCAAATAGAGTCCCCCAGTATGCCTTATGACTCTCCTTCATCTTGGTCACATGCTGACTTGTAAACTCATTTCTCTTCTTTATGAAGTTTAGTCCTTTGTTGCTTCCTTGCTCTGGGCCGCTACTTGTTTGAGTCATTGCTGCAAGCATCTCTTCACAAAGTGCTATGACATCTCTATTAGTGCATGTATAGTTATCAATTACCAGCTGACAATCTCTTATGCCGTTGTGTCCTCCCCTGGAGACCTCTATTTTAAGAGAAGTCCCAAAGGACATCTTTGTTGGTAGCTCTCTGTAAAGGAAGTCATTATTTTCATAAGACACTTACAAAACTCTACAAGATGTGGAAGGAAGAGGCTGACACTATTTCCAAATCATTACTTGACGTTCTTTCGAAGTTTACTATTTCCAGTACACACACTATTCCTAAAAAGAAATATTGTTATCTAAAATTTGATTTTTCTCTTTTTTTATGCAGGGTCACGTTTAATACAGGATAGACTGGATTTCAACATGTAGTTGAAGAAGATTCCGAACTTCTGACCCTTCTACCTCTACTTCCATCGTGCTAGAATTATAGGCATGAGCTACCAAACCTGCCCTTATGTGGTACTATGTACTAGCTAGACAAGCAAGCTACCAAATGAGCCACATACCTAGCCCCATGATATCTGTTATCTTAAAAACCAAAAATAACTGGAGTCCAAAATTTTATAAATAAAATGTTAAATTGGAAGTGTTTTGTCTGTTATTTTAAAAACAACAGATTTCCATGCTGGCAGTATAAATTTATACAGCAAAGCATTTAAGACTATAGGCTCTAGAATGAGACCATACTCCTGTCTATAGACTACCTGTGCTTCCTGACAGGTTAATGAGCTAGGGTAAACTATCTTTCTTTATTCTCTTTTTTTATTTGTTCCATTTCTATTCTATTTATTTGAAGATAGGGGTGTGTTTACACTCCCATATGGCATGCATGTGGAGGGCACAAGACTACCCCAGGGAGCCAGGTCTCTCCTTCCATCTTATATAGAAAAGAATTCATCCAACAATGAAGGAAATAGTTATATCTCAATGATCTACTCTGGAGGAGAAATAACTTATGTTGCATGAAAATTTAGAATTATAAAACTTTAAATAAGCCCAATACATTCACATAGTAGAACCTGCTGTGGAGAGTACTGATTCTGCAATCAGGGCAAGCCAATATTTTCCACATTTACATGCATGTGTACATCAGTCCAATGTCTAAATATGTACTCATAAAGAGAAAAATCTGCTGTACATAAATATCAATGTACTTGCATGAGTAAAACAGTTGGAGTATGTTAGAAAAAGTATTATAGTTTACTTCTCTGTTTGGTAATTTTAATTTTCAAGACAAATTATTATCACTATTTTAACATGTCTTTTTAAATATCTACTTATGGTAGACAATTTATGTTCCTATTAAAATTATTTATCAACAAATTAGTTTTAAAGCTCCTATCTAATTTTTTTTTTTTTTTTTGAGACAAGGTATAGCTTTAAAGCCAGTCCTGGAACTCACTCTGTAGACCAGGCTGGCCTCAAACTCAAAGAGATTTGCTTGCCTCCGCCTCCTGAGTGCTGGGATTAAATGCATGCATCACCACTGCCTGCCTCTAATATTATTTTTTACATTTACCTTTTTCATATCTATGACGTTGTCCATCTCATCTGTTATCTAAAGTGTCCCAGGTATTATTGGAGGAAAAAAAGTATACCAAATGAATATACAAAAGAGTTCCTATAAAGTCAGGTATCATGGCTCACGCCTGTAATCCCAGTACCTGGGAAGCAGAATCAGGAGTATCAGGAGTTCATGGACATCCTCTGCTACAGGGTGAACTTAGTGCTAGCCTGGGATATATGACATCCTGTCTCAAAACAAAACAAGGGCAACCTGATGCCTGCGCAAGTTGAAGATACTCTCCAGCAAGCCTGAGGACTTGAATTCTACCCCCGGGAGATATAGGGTAGAAAGGGAGAAACAAGTTCCAACAGCTGTCCCCTGACTGCCAAATGCATGCTGTGGCAAGCAAACAAAACAAATTTTAAGAAATGTAATTTAAGAAAACAAAGCAAAAAGGATTTTCAACATATGCTTTTGCAAAAAATAGTGATATGTGAACTAGAATTACAGAACCTGGGCTTTGTGTATCTAGTATCGTACCTCTCTCCAACCTTGTGGAATCATCGCAAAACCATGCTCAAAGTGGTTGCTTGCTTAAAAATTTATTTTTACAGAGGATCTCTTCATGATTGAAGTTTTACTAATTGTGCTATTTTTGGAAAAGGCATTTAGGACTGGCTTGCTGACTCACTAAATAGTATGCACACTATCCATCACTTTGGTGTGTGTGTGTGTGTGTGTGTGTGTGTGTGTGTGTGTGTGTGTGTGCATATTATTTATTTTTAATGTGCATCAATTACTTAATCTTACCCTCCAAAACATAGTTCACTATTTTAAAGTTCCTACTATCCAACTTTGTGACATAGCTGCTAACCGTAACATAAGATAAAATTTATATAAGTAGTAAATCCATAATCAAACACTGAATGAATGATCATTTACTGCAAGTTAAGAAAAAAGACTGCTCTTAAGAAAAACAAACAAACCACAGGCTAATCTGATGGAAGCAATTCCTCAACTGAAAGTCCCTCTAAGGTGACCTCAGCTTGTGTCAGTTTGATGAAAACAAATCAGCCCCAAATTCTATTAGTAAAATTAATAAATAAGACTTCAGTGTGACTCAAAACCAACATAGTAAAAGTTATAGTATGCATAGTATCAATTACTACAACCCAACTGCTCGGGAAGGGAAGTCTCTATAACATAAAACAACAAAAATGGAACCAACTAAAGATCAGAGTGAATATTTGATGACTATCCATCAGAATATGCTACTTGCTGTATACATGGCATTTCCTTTTGAACAACCTAACATAGAGCCCTTAAACTCAAAGATGTCGGCTTTAAGACCACAAAAAATCACTGCGACATAACGTACCCTGGGTCTCTGCTTTATTTTGTTCCCTATCTTCTTTCAATAAACAAAAGGTAGGTACTCCTGCAATGTCTATGAAGTCTTATCTTCTTAGGTTCAACTGATTCACAAATTAACAGAAGTACTATCACTCATCCTAAGCACCAATATCCCTGGAACAGTAGAAGACAAGACCCAGAGCAGTCTCTATCCTTCTGTTGTCTGCAGAAGTCCATAGGTGGGGCACACAGCCATCAGATTTGGGTGGCTTCCTAGATTATGGCTCAAGTATAAGCTACGCATTGTATCCAGTAGGTAAAGGAGCTGTACTAACCTGAGACTGTATTCCTAACCACAACAATGACTCTTATAGCAACTCCAAAGGCACATGCTTTAGAATCCTTGCAAGGGGCATCCATTTCTAATAGTCGTCATCCATTAAAAAAAAAAAAAAAAAAAATTCCAGATTTCTGATAGGTGTCTGTAGATATGTTAATGATCAGATAAATGCTACCAATTAAAGGTTATTATTACAATAGACAACGCTGCTTAGTAACTTAGGATACTTCCATTAGATGACAGAAAGAACAGGTTATATTTTCACAGTGAGTGTAAACATTAAACCTGCTCCAAACATGGCAACATATCCTATTAAGGCAACTAGTCTAATATAAAATTAAGAATACTTGGTTACATGAGACTTGTAGAAGTAAAATTAGTGGGATGGGGATAGAGGCAAATTAGAGACATAGGGCACTGAAAGATAAAGGAAAATAATTAAATTTCTTGTAATAATGAACAGCATTCTCTCCTTTCCCCTCCTATTCTTTCTCGAGATATGTTCTCACCACATTGTAGTTCAGGCCTGCTGTGGATTACCAAGCTGCCTTCCTAATTCATACTCTTGCACTAGTTTCTTAAGTGCCAGGATTAAAAGACTGCCACCAAGCCTTATATAAAATTCAATTTAACTGTCAGCAACACTAAGTAAAACAAACTTGAATGCATTTTTCATTTTGGGGTAAGTAGACATAAATTTAAGACTATATATTATATATACTCTACATAATAATATATTGCAATTCAGTTATCTGAATGCAAGAAAATTGGTATGTCAGATTAAATAAGATGTATGTTGAAATTAAGATATATATCTTGTGTAATTGATGGTCTGAATGACAATTGTTCCAATTGGCTCATATAATTAAATGTTTGATTTCCAGTTAGTGGAAGTATTTAGGAATGGACTTGGAGAACATGTGTCACTATGGGTAGGTAGTGTTTGAGGATTCAAAAGCCTATTCCAGGCCCAGTCTCTCTCACTGCCTACAACTTGTGGGTCAGAATCAGGCTCTTAGTTATTGCTCCAGTGCCATAGCTGCCTGCTGCCATCTTCCTTATCATGATAGTCATGGTTTCACCTTCTGAAGGGTAAGTAAGTCCACAATTAAAAGTTTCTTTTATAAGTTGCCTTGGTCATGATGTTTCTTCACAGCAATAGAAAAGTAACTAAGACAGTCTATGTCTAATGAGAACTAATAGAAAAGTAAAATGTAATAAAAAAAAACACCTTAGTTATTATTCTCACTAGCAATCACTGAAAGGCTCTTAATTGGAGTCCAAACAAAGGCTTTATATAGATAAATTTAAAACATATTTCAAAGTCTACCACGTGTTTGATTTGGGGAATCTGACCTCATCCCCCTTCTCACTCATACACATTAAGGAGAGCACTGCTCAATTATAGACTAGACACCACAGAAACCACTTATTAACTGCACGTCAATTAACTGATATGCTCATGTTTTCAGTTCAGCTTTGTATTTCAGGAATGAACATAAAAGGACAAGAGGTCAGAATGGAAAAGCTTTAAAGTCTATAATCTGAAAAATATCTAAATTTGGTTGTTTTGCTATTATGATCCCTCCCTTTCTTACAGTTCTCTATCAACTATGGTTTAACCTGTGAGTAGTCATTAACTTTAACACATTCAACCTTGAACCAATATGTAATTTCCCACTATGATAGCAAAATTTATTCTCTACACTGTGGTATCTCTATCATTTTCATTCTTTGAGTTTGACTTTCTTGTTTTATTGCTGCTGTTGTTGAATCAAGATTTCAAATACTCATGGCACTGCCTCTAAGTTGTTATTATTAAAGAAATTATAGGCTATAGAAGGCTCGTAAGGGAAAAGAAGCATAGATGCATCCCACAAACTCAATAGGTTTATCTTTCTAGACTATTAGCCAGAATCTGTAATTCACACAGAGCTACTGATCCAGTCTCCAATAATCTTACAGTAGTTCTCACATCACCTTCATCCTATCTCACCTTAAGAATGCTGGTAAATGTCAGGCTACTGAAGATGGGAGGGTCTTATTAGGAAGGCCAGAAAGAAGTCTATTAAGCCCTTCCTGGGCATGCCATAGAAGAGAACAAATGTTTGTTCACCCTTTGCTTACAATAACTCCAAGCAGGGGCTGACTTTGATAAGACTAGGATGAAACAAGATTACGAATCCTTTAATCTTCATTATGGAAAATAGTGACACTAAATACTGACTATACAACTACCATCTGTATCAGACTCCAAAAGAGGTAAGACTCTCACTTGCCTATTAGGTTGCTGGACCTAAGAAAGACAAGATAAATAGAAACTGTAATTAAAGGTACTGGGAAGTGAATGTAATAAATATGCTTTCGGCTCTCAGATATGTTATCACAAATAAATTTAATATAAAATTGACCAGTTGACTATTAGCTAGGACATGCCTTTAACCCTAGTACTCTGTGAGTTTGAGGCCAGCCTGTTATACAAAGCAAGTTCCAGGACAGCCAGAGCTGTTACAAAGAGAAACCCTGTCTCAAAAAACCAAGAAACCAAAACAAAATACTAGTTGGCTATATACAAGAAATAACTTCCAATAATGTAAACTGATTTTCATACATCAGTTACTGAAGGAATAAAGAAGAAAAAGAAGATGGAAGGATGAAAGGAAAAAGGAAGTCAGGGACACAGGGAGAAAGAGAAAACAAGGCAATATTAAACCTTCAACTACTGTGGGGATGTTATCTCTGAATATTGTTTATATGATGAAATATATACTATAAAGAGAGTTAGACATTTGTAAATCATGATAAATGACTCACCCTTTGGTTAAGATAAATCTTAAAATTCAGGGCTGGAGATATGACTAAGCAGTAAAGGGCACGTGTTGCACTCAAAGAAGAATGGATTCAGTTACCAGAACCCACATGGGGGCTCAAAACCATCCAGTTTCAGGATTTCTGAACCCAACCCATCTTTTAGTCTCTGGGCAATGCACACACATAGTGCATAGATATACATGCAGGCAAAATACCCATACACATAAACAAAAATAAATATATTTTAAAAGATTAATTAAATTTACTAATAATGAATGAAACCAATAAACTTCTTTGAAAGCAAGAACCTTGTACAAGTTTGATTTTTACAAATTAAGAATCTAGGGATTATTGCCTGATTTTAGCATTTTAAAACTTTAATTTGGTATCTGGAGAGGTAGCTGGATGGGTTAGAGCACCAACTGCTCTTCTAGACAAAAAAGGTTCCATTTTCAGCACCTACATGGCATCTCACAACTTCTGTACCTCCAGATATGGGCTATTCAATGCTATTTTCTAGATTCTATGGGTACTGGTATGCACATGTCACACAAACAGGAAGGCGAAAGAAACATATACAGAAAAAAAAATCAAAAAACAAAGCAACAAAAACTTTTCTCTGAGAAAAAAAAAATTCCCTCTCACTGGGCAGTGGCGGTGCACTCCTTTAATCCCAGCATTCAGGAGGCAAAGCCAGACAAATCTGTGTGAGTTCAAGGCCAGTCTGGTCTACAGAGAAAGATCCAGGACAGGCACCAAAGCTGCACCGAGAAACTGTGTCTCGAAAAAAAAACAAAAAACCTCCCCCAATATAAAATGATTATATATGCAAAAATACATTGTTATAGTTATCTGATTGTAAGTTTTGGAGAGTAATAAAGATAATTAGGTGAAAAGTCAAACTACTGTATAAACAAAATGTAAAGATATTTCACACCAATATTACAAAATAGTAATATATGTTATAATTATACAAATATTGGTACATATAAAAGAAACACCCTCAACAGACATAAACAATAAAGTACATGAATCAATATTTTATTAAATATACAAGAAATAACTAAAATAAATATTAAAGAAAAGAAATCCAAGTATTTTGATTACATAGTCTATACACTCTAACACAGCCAGCAAGACACATAAGTCAGCTTCATTTTTTCCTCAGGTAAGCCTATTATATAAATAAACATTTGTCATATATTTTTAATTTATGAATTTCATTTTCAAAAATTTTTATTTTTGTAAATAATACATAGTGCCAAAAAATTATAGTTGTGTTAAATAAATGTAAACAACAAAAAAACAAGACCTAACAATATAGGAACTGTTAATAAAATTATGATGGCACCTATAAAATAACTGTGTATCTGAAATTTCTAGTAACATGAAATATACGTATGGTTGCAAACATTTCCCTACCCTTTCCTTGAGGAAGAGAAACAATGACAAAAATATTATTTGACAAAATTAATGCAACTTATCATTTAAAATAAAATTTAGAAGTAATATTCTTTTCTGAGCTCGATGTGGAAGGCTGAGGCAGACCTTCAAAGTGAGTCCAATCAGGCCTGAGATGCATGGGTAACTGTCTCAAAACCACACAACAAGCAAGCAAAGATTTCTGTTTAACTCAGAAATGAAATCATCAAATGCATCTCATTGACAAGGATATAAAAAACAAACACCTTTACCTTAAAAAATTCAGTATAATCTGGAATGTCTAAGAGCAATTCATATCTCAAATCCTAAAACACTCATTTTCAAGTATATAAACTCTTAATGAAAACAAATGCAACTCTGACCACTGTGATAAGAAAACAAGCTGGAAAATTATGAAGTATCATAAGGAATAACAAAATTTGATTTCATATATACCATATAATTAAAATATTTTCAAAGTATGCACGTACAATGGGACATTTTCAAAATATGGCTCCATGTATTTCTGGCTTCCAAACACCCCAAACTCTTCACTAATTACCAAAACCAAGGTTTTCCCTGTTCCTATGTTAAAGAAACCCTTAAATGAGTGAGGAAATATTTATTTAGTGTTTCTTAAATGAAAAGTAATTTTAAATGTATTTAAGTATGGATGACAAAATAGTATTTCAATTATACTTATATATTTACATAGGTGGTTATCAGTATTTAAATTTGTACTAGCTTAACACATTAATAAAAACGTGCCTTGCTGCATACAAACTGAAAAATAAACATCATAGCAACAGGAAAGAAAACTTGTTTACTGGGCACCTCAATTTTTGAATGCATTTATTTATTTTGTACAATTGGAAAAGAAATGGTAAACTTTTCAACTGTCAGTATCGACTTGACATGTTTGGGATATTTTCATATTGTAAAAAAAACCCACTGACGACTTTATTATTTATAAGTGATGCTAAAATAGTGTGAGCAAAAGTATAGAGAGAACTTTTATAAGTAAATGTGACCAGAGTAGATGAATTATAAGAAATTATCATCAAGATTCATTATCCAGAACTCTTCTTTTGATATCGTCTCCAATAGCAACAACATCACAAAGATACACACAGGACACTGATTATTGTAAACAATTGTATAAAAATGTTTGCATATTTATCCAGTTACCCAGCCATTATCCATCCATCCTCCCATCCATCCTCCCATCCATCCTCCCATCCATCCATCCATCCATCCATCCATCCATCCATCCACCCATCCTTCATTCCAGTGCATTTTATGAAACACTTCTATTTGTTACAAGGATTTAATTTACAGGTTGATATAGCAAAAATAATTTCTTACTAAGCTTCTTAAGTATTTCTTCTATATTCCACTGACTGCTGGAATGCTTCACACACACAAGCCCTTTTCAATGAAGTCGTTTGACTGATAATCCAAGCATGCTTTTTGCTTTGACAGTCTTTGACCTAAGTTTTAAAGCCAGATACAAAGAATGAAATTTATATGAAGGAAACTTGAAATATCATGTCTGACCTATGCAGTACTTAAGAGTAAGGAGATAGACTCAGAGTTTATGATGACAGTTTGTTCAATTATTCTGAATGAAGTAATGCAACTAAGGTAAATATCACTGGATAACATTAAGTAATAAAATAGTCCCTGAAAAGCCTCTTAAAATTAAATTTCAATGAAAATTAACAAGCATATTAGAAATACTCAAGTAATCATATCTGAACACACTAACTTACTCCTGTTCTAAATATTTTCCGTTCCCTCCTGTCTCTTTTCCTTTGAATTCTATTCTCCATTACCTTCTTTCACCATCCTTGTCTCCCCCGCCCCCCGCTCCGCTACCCCCACCCCCCACCCCCACCCCCGCTCCAATATGGGTAGGGCTCCCTGTTTGTTGAATCAGCCTCCTTAAAGCCTGTACTACAGGTGTGCACTTCTTTGTCTGTTCTAAACTTGTCCCTTCATGACATGCATACTGCAAATGATCTACATAACAAACAAAACTGTAATGCAAACATGTAAATATTATATAAATGCCCAATAACATATGTAAATCCCTAATCTGTCGAGTTTAGTTGATAGCCAATATATACTGAGTTTAAAAACTACAAAGTATAAATACTCTCTAAGGAGCCCGTAGAAGAAAACACTTCGGGATAAAATGCTAAACCAAATCAAAGTAAAAATGAAAGTGTAAAATTACACCTTCTCCTCTTAAGACAGTACTCTCAGGTAAATATTCTTGGTGGGACTCAAGTTTTTAAGGTATTGTATATCTAACATAATAAAAATATCTTCTGAATGAACTGTGAATCAGACTGAAGAGTTTAATTTCTGTTCTTTAATATCAAAACCTTAAATAAGATTTGTATTTGCCTCAGTGCCCAAAAAACAGAATCCAACAAGTTACAATACAGCAATACCAAGATAATGTTTTTTACAATCTAACTTTATTTTAACATTACAAATATATAAATAAATTACAAGCTCAAAATCATGTACACACACAAATGATTAAAGCACACTGAATTTAATGATGGAAAAATTAATTCTGTACTTTGTAAGTTGACATTCTAAATTTAGGATCTTTCTAATAACTTATTGTCAATGTTTTCATATAGTCCAATGATGTGACATCAAATGACTTTAAATATATATTACAATCAATAGCAAATAAACACATCCTCATAGATGTGAAACAAATCAAAACAATTCCAAAAAACCCAAGAGTCAGTGAATAAATTACAGCAGATATTAGAAAATATTATAAAGAAACAATTATAAAATTCATACATATGAAAGAATTACAAGTGAAGCAATACTTATAGGATATCTAATGACCTTAAGTATTTACACATAAAGAGATGAAAGGCTTAAGGGTCCCACAAGAACACAAACCTATACTACCATAATGTATATACAGAGGGCCTAGCTCAGTTCCATACAGGGTCAGTGATTGTTCAGTTTTTGCCTAGTCTTGTAGTAACTTGTTATGTGGTTGAAATCCCTGAAGAGACTGTTCTTTTTCTTTTCTCTTTAATCTTTTAAGGGAAAAGGGGAGTGGATCTGGGGGAGAGGGAAGAGGGGACAAGAAACATGTGGAGGGAGGGGGAATTTACAGTTGGGATGTAATGTAGGAGAGAAGAATAAAAAAGTAAGAGAGAGAAGAAAGGCTTAAATCAATTATGGGAGCTCACAGAGGCTACCTATTAAAGCCTTACTCAAGGTCAGAGAATCTAAGCTTGCTTTACCCAGCATGGGTATATAAGGAGATGATTTGGCCACAGGCATGTTTACCAGGTGTTTGGAAAGGTCTACACTTGGCTGTACAGTGTGCTTTGATCTTGCAAGGGGGAGGTCTTTTGTCTCTCCCCTTGGCATAGTATAAAAAGACCTTTTGAATAAACCTCTGGGCTGTTGGGTATTGACCCAGGCCCTCCCAAAGCTATCCTGTGTCTCTTTCTCCTCTTCGTCTAGGTCTATCTTTCTATATGGTATTTTCTCATTCCTTTCTCCTCCATCCAAGAACCCATTGAAAGGTGGGAGTAGGCCAGAGCTGGACTCCCACAGACTACCACAATAAATCTAAATAAATACGAAAGCTCTAAAGAGAAAAGTTTAGATGATTACAGAAATGAAAGGGAAAATTTAAAGTTTGAAAAATTATAGAAAAGCAGGATTAAGAGTAGAGGAAGAATAATATGAAAAAATATTCCTATTAAAAAGCAAAATGTACCGGGTGGTGGCGCACGCCTTTGATCCCAGCACTCGGGAGGCAGAGCCAGGCGAATCTCTGTGAGTTCGAGGCTAGCCTGGGCTACCAAGTGAGCTCCAGGAAAGGTGCAAAGCTACACAGAGAAACCCTATCTCGAAAAACCAAAAAAAAAAAAAAAAAAAAGCAAAATGTAAAGAATGATATACAGAAATAGATAAAGCAATATTAGGAAGAACTTTGTGGCAATAAATGTAAAAACATGAATTTCTCTAAAAATCATAATATGTACAGTATATAAAAAATATACAGAGTCCCTACCACTCCCTTAAAGACTTGTACATTGAGAGGAATACTCTTGTCATGTGCTGAACATCTGACTTCCAGTGGATGCTGTTATTTTGAGACATGGAGAGAACACAGGAAGAAGCAGACCCATGGCGACCTGCCTCTTTAACATCCTTACATAGTCCCTCTCCTTTCCACCCACTACAGGTAACCTGCTTTCTTGCAACACACATTGCTCACTATAACATTCTGCTCACTATAATATTCAGCTTCAGCTTGGGTACAGAACCAATAAAGTTATTATGGAGGAAAGCCTCCAATTTCATGAGCCAGAATAAATCTGTGCTACTTTAATTAATCTGATGTATTTTTTTACAGAGACAAAAATTCCAACATAATGACTAAGCAAACATTAAAAATCTTACCCAAAGCAAGCATCTCAGATGAATGAATATTACTAGATATTCGATAAAATTTTTAATACAGCTCCAAAATAATGGATTACAAAATGAAGTGAACTCCTCTATTCAGTTTTTAAAAGAACAATTAAAGGACAACAGTTTCTTGAATAAGGAGTCATAACACTCAAGATAAACATATTCAAACTTAATTCAAGAACTTTTAATTCACAAAAAGATATGACTGGTCTTAATTACCATGGATTTAATTTGGGAAGTCATATAAATATTATATATTGCCTAACAGTCAAAAGTACAAAAAATAATAATTACTCCAAGTATATCAAACCATTTGTTCACAGTATAAAATAGAAAGAAAACTCTGGAACCTATATATAAATCATATTTCAAGTTAACACTAGAAAAACATTGTTTTTAAGGACAGCAACATGAAGATATGGTGGCACATGCATCCAATCCCAATACTTAGAAGCTGAGTGAGGCAAAAGGCTCTTCAATTCAGTGAAGAGAAAAAAACCAAACCAAACAAAAAAACAAGCAAACTTGTCTTTGAAAAATACTAGAAACGTTATGAGAATGAACATTTCAAAACTGGTGTTTCTGGCAAGCACAAGAGCAAAAAGAAAGAAAAAGGGTATAAGGTTTGGGAAATTACAAAACAAATGAAAACAAAACATTATTGTTTGGTATAAATCATCAATTATAAAAATATCTCCAAGAATCTATACATGAATTGTTAAAACTAGAAAGAGTGCTGAGTAAACTTCCCAAATAAATATATAAAAGATGTTTACATTTCTACATAAAATAAGCTAAAATATTGCTAAAAAAAAAAAACTAAGAGTAATGAAAATACAGAGAATATTTCAAAACCTTGAGATATTCAAGGTAAAATAGTTCATTATCTAGAAAATAAGAACTAAGTATTAGATCAATATCTCAAAATCCCTCACTGTAAACCACAAGGGGATTATGACAGTTCTTCAGAAGAACTATATGACAAGGCTTTTCTTCCACTATCAGCTAGCAATGTTTTCAGTTACAGCAGGAAGGCGGGGCAAAGTGACAAGAGGAAGAGGACACAAGCTAATCCAGACCTTTGTAAAAACACAGTAAGATCAAGTGGGCATATGAAACCGAAACTGAAAAAGAACCTACTCAGTCAACAGTGATGTTTTTGTTTAAATCTCACATAAAAATAAAATCCATACTCTGATGGCTTCAAAGACTTACATGTGGAAGACAGTATTTAATACAACACATACACACTATACATACATATATATTTATATATTTGTACAAAATTGAAAAAAATTTCTAGTAAATCAAAACTTAAAACTTTGATTTATCAAAGCATTCCCTGTTACAAAAATAGATAGATAGATAGATAGATAGATAGACAGACAGACAGACAGACAGACAGACAGATAGATAGATAGATAGATAGATAGATAGATAGATAGATAGTTATCACATATCACAAATTCAAAAACATTTATTACGGGATCAGCATCTAACACTAAGTATCCTATAAATTCAAATTATAATAAGAATGTGGTGTCCATATATCCGAGTACACTTAACTTCACTGTCAATCTGGGAATGCAAACACAAATGGCAGCATGTCATTTTATATCTAGCAACTATCAAAGAGTTAAATCCAAACATGGGTGGGGTGGGATTGCAACGGACACAGAAACAGGGGCAAAGGCAACTCTCAAATCTTAATAGTGAGACAGAAACTCTATTTAACCATTGTGGAAAACAGACCTACTGTATTTCACAAAATTTAACACATACATGAGACTATGACCCTCCAATTCTATACCAACATATCTAGTCTTTCTCAAATTATCCAGTGCAAATAACTAGGCAAACATTTCATGTCAAATCTTTTACTAATCTGTATGTATGTGTAATCAGAGTGAATTATTAAATCCTAACATCATTAAATTACTAAGATAGCTTACTATAAAGATAATCATGTACTTGAATGTGGCAACATTTAAGTTTCTAGCCAGAGTCAAGTTAAGTTTTATTTTATTGTAGACCAGTGAGAGTTTTCAAATCAACACTGGTCCTTGAAATACCTTTTAAAAGGCAATTGTGCTAGAACAAGGCCTTCCACAAAAACTAACTGGATAATAGAAATTTTTTGTGTTCTTCACAAAGTACACTACCACATGTGGCTACAAACAAACCAAAGAATTTAAAATTTTTCTCTTAAGTTGAAATGTAAAATGTAAGCTGCCACACATGGCCTAGTGGCTATTGTAGCAAACAATACACACCATAAGAGACCCTCAGATATGGTAAAAAAAAAAAAAAAAAAAAAAAGGTCTACAGAACAACTACAAAGAACTCTTGAAACAACACAAATGTCTATCATTACAATAGGTAAATAGGTTGTAACTAAGAGAATAATCCTTTTAAAAAATACACATCAAACTAGTTAAATAAAAATATATGTATAAATCATGAAAATTGTAACATTAATTGAATCAATCAGAAAGTTCATATAGTCATGTAATGAACACTATTTCAGTTGAGGAAGAATGTCTCTATGGTGGTGGTACCATAAGATTAGCTTACCTGCTGGGCAGTGGTGGCATAGGCCTTTAATCCCAGCACTCGGGAGGAAGAGGCAGGCAGATCTCTGTGAGTTCGAGGCCAGCCTGAGTGAGTTCCAGGATAGCCAGGACTGTTTCACAGAGAAACTCTGTCTCAAAAAAACAAAGGGGGGGGGGGAGATTAGCTTATCTAGTGACATCTTTGTGTAAATATATTCTATGATGTTCACACAACAAAACATTCTGAAGCCACATTTGTGAGACTATATCACCGTCATTAAATTATATAGGACTACCCTGACCCTTTAAATACAAATCATAATTAGACAAAATAAAATACACTGTTATAAATACACATACTAAAACATTATTTTTTAAGGCAGGGAGCTGGCAAGATTGCTCAGAAGGAAAAGGCACCGCAGCCAAGCCTGATAACCTGGATTCAATAACAAAACACTAACAAAAGCCCACATGGTTGAAGGGGAGAATTATTTCCTACAATTGTCCTCTAACTTTCAAAGAGGTGCCATGGCACATACATCACACTCATACCCATACACACACATAAATAAATAAACAAATAAATGAATTTAAAATGGAAAAGCAAAGAATGACTAAACAAAAGTCACTTAGTAGGTTTCTCTAGAAAAAAGACAGGCAAATGGAAGGCTGGGGATGTGGATTGATGGTAGGGCATCTGCCTAACTTGTGCAAAAAGCTCTAGGTTCAATCTCTAGCTATGGAGGGGCTGAGCTGGGATGCAAAGGAGGGGGAATTAAGACTATGGTCTTAATCTAAAGTGATTCTGTAGATTCATATTCATTTCATTATTAAGTGTAATGGGTAGCCATTCCAGCTTGGATCTGGAAGTTCCAACCCCCAATTCTCCTCTCTCTTTGTCCCGCCTATACTTCCTGCCTGGTCACTGGCCAAAAAAAGAAGAAAGGGGAAGTGCTGTGGATATCACTCTATATAAATAAAACACTGATGGCCAGTGACCAGGCAGGAAGTATAGGCGGGACAAAGAGAGAGGAGAATTGGGGGTTGGAACTTCCAGATCCAAGCTGGAATGGCTACCCACTACATCTAAGCTTCAAAATTAATCATGCCACACATTTTACTCAATATATTAAACATTGTATAATGAAATATTTTAAGATGCACATGCTAAAATATCTTTTAAAAACACCACTGTTGCAAGGTTTTTTTTAAAGAGTATAAGACTTATTCATAAACAATCTAACAGTCAAGAACATGTAGCAATTACATATCTATATGTACCAAACTACATGAAGCAAAAAATGAAATGTGAACAATAACAAGAATAGCTGAAGATTTTAATATTCTACTTTCTTGATAAATAGAATCAACTAGATAGAGGATGGACAGAACAATGGAAGACGTGAGTAACACTGTAAATTAGTAAGAGCTAACATTTATAGAAGAATCTATCCAAAGCAGAATGCACATTTTTCTGAAATAAAAAAAGAAAGTGCTTCCAAAACAGACCGTATTATAGTGATATTGTGTTCCCCAAAATATTGTGCACCCTAATAAACTTATCTGGGGTCAGAGAACATAACAGCCATAACATTAAACATAGAGGTTAGGCAGTGGTAACACACGCCTTTAATCCTATCACTTGGGAAGCAGAGATTCATCCGGGTCTCTGTTAGTTTAAAGCCACACTGGAAACAGCCAGGCATGGTGACTCAAGCCTTTAATCCCAAGAAGTGAGCCTTTAATCCTAGGAAGAGATGCCAGAAAGCAGAAAGGTATATAAGGTGTGAAGACCACAAGCGAGAAGCTTTTGGCTAGTTAAGCTTTTAGGCTTTTGAGCAGCACAGTTCAGCTCAGAGGCACCCAGTCTGAGAAAACAGGATCACCTGAGGAACTGGCGAGGTGAGGAAGCTGTGGCTTTTCTGCTTCTCTGATCTTCCAGCATTCACCCCAATACCTGGCTCCAGGTTTGATTTTATTAATAAGAACTTTGAAGATTCATGCTATACCATATGTTTAGCCAAAAAAACAAGTCTCAACAAAATTTCCAAAGAGTATAATCAGAGTGGTTTTCTGAGAATGATTGAACAAAATTAGAAGAAAATTTAAGAAACTTAAAAATACGGTGTACATTACACATACATTCCCAAATAACCAAAAGGTTAAAGGAAAAATCATCAAGAAAATTAGAAATGCCTAGCGATGAATAAAAATGAAAGCATGGCATTTGAAAATTTATGGTGTGTATCCAAAGCAATGTTAAGAGGAAATGCTACAGCTGTAAATGTCCACATAAAACAGATCTCAAATTAATCTCCTAGCACCTTGACAACAAGAAGGGGCCAATCAAGTCCAAGAAAGAATAAAAAAGAGATAACAAAATTAGAAACAAAAAAAGAGAGAGAATAAAATCAGTCAAAACTACATAGGAACATTTCTCTAAAATAATAAATGAAACTGGCAAAACTGTGTCTAGGCTGACAAAGCCAAACAGAAGACAATGAAGTCACTAGACTGGGAACAAACAGGGACCAAGGACATGTACCTTACAGAAACAAAAGGCATGAATACCTTACACAGTGTGGGGCTGGGGAGATCAGGGTGGATAAAGCACTGAAAGATAAAGCACAGCTCCCAGAACTCACATCAACAGCCTGGCTCACATGGTAGCAGGCCAGCTATAATTCCAGAGGGAGAAACAAGGGGCATTTAGGTTAAGCTGGCTAGCTAGTCCAATGTCCCATCTCAGTGACTAAACTCGAGAACCAAAGAGAAAGACATCCTATGTCAACCTGTAACTCCACATGTATGCACACATGTGTCCACATGTGTATGAACACACTCATCACAGAGTTGTACGGCAAAAAATTAAGTTATATGAAGTGGACAGATTTCTAAAAACACATAAAATATCAAAACACGCTCTAGAAAAAAAACAGAAATTCTTAAGATACCTATTACAAGTAAAAAGAATGAGCCAATAATTTATAAATGCTAATATAAACTCACAATCATGTAGTTTGACTACCGAATTCTACAAATAATCAAGTAAAATTAATATTAACCTCTCAGTCTCTTTCAAAAAACTGAAAAGAAAATGAGCATCATCTCACCCATTCTATGAGGCCTCAATACCAAAGTGAAACAAGAAAATCATATTTTTAAAAGAAAGTGTACATTTGTATGTCTTATGGATACCAATACAAGAGTCTTCAACAAAACTGATTAGAAAACTGAATCCAAACTGGGCAGTGGTGGTACAAGCCTTTAATCCCAGCTCTTGGGAGGCAGAGGCAGGTGGATCTCTGTGAGTTCGAAGCCAGCCTGGGTACAGAGTGAGTTCAAGGACAGCCAGGACTGCTTCATAAGAGAAACCCGGTCTCAAAAAACCAAAGAAAAGAAAAAAGAAAATTGAATCTAGAGGTAGTACTAATATACATGATAGAATTAATGTAAGGTTAGTTCAACACATAAAACTCATGAGCAGAATAAACGTAGTAAAACACGTTCATCTCAATTACAGCAGAAAGAGCATAGGACAAACATGACTAACAAACGACTACGAAAGGAAGACTAGGGAATTTCTTATTGTGAAGAGTACCTACTACAAAATGTACAATAACTTTATAATTATATAGAGAAATCCCAAGATCAGAAACAAGAACTAGAGCTCTACATCTTTTATACTCTACATTAGCAGTTCTCAACCTGAGGGTTGTAACCTCTTTGGCATACCTCTATCTCTACAAATATTAACATTATGATTCATAACAGTAGCAAAATTACATTTATGAAATAGCAATGGGTGGGGTCCCCATAACATGAGGTACTATATTAAAGGGTCGCGGTATTAGAAAGGTTGAGAACCACTGCTCTACAAGGGTTTAAACATTCTAGCCAAGGAAAGGAGATAAAGAAAAAAATAAATATCTAAAGTAGAAAATGAAAACAATTTCAATTTGCAGATGGAATGATTTAGTGTATATTAAAAAATCTGAAGGTTTTACTAAGATAAAATAAAGGTTAATGAGGAGTTTAACAATATTGTAGGTTATAAGAGCAACACAGTAAAAATTAGTTGTATTTCTAATCTGTATCTATCAAAAAAGTGAAAATGAAAATAAAAATAAGTCCACTTATACTTACATCCAAAGAAATTCAATACTTAATAAACTTAACAAAGAACAAGATATACGTGCTAAATTCACAGACTGTTTAAATGTGTCAACCTAGTAATGCCTATCTGTAAATCCAGAAATCAGGAGACTGAGGCAGGAGGATCTTGAGTTCAAGGCTACCTTGGGCTGGTGTGGGGGATATGTGAATAAAATAATGGATAAGAATATGTACATATGTAAAAATACATCTGTATTTATGGATTAGATGAGCTGCGATCCTGAAGATAATAATCCCCAAATGATCAACTATCAATACAATCCCCATCAAATTTTAAAAGCCTGTGTGTGTGTGTGTGTGTGTGTGTGTGTGTGTGTGTGTGTGTGTGTTGTGGTGGAATTGAAAATTTGTGATTTTTAAACTCAGCATATGAAATTATATCAAAACAATATGGTACTGACATACATTTGGAGACAGATAAAGAACTGAGTCTGAAATATGCACATCTATGATCAGTGCATTTCTGAGAAATAGCCGAAGTTGTTTAATGAGGGGAAAACAACAGCAAAGAGAAGTTAAATAGACAAAGGAATTAGTTTGGACTTAAATCTTATAGTGTACACAAAAAATGGAACATGAAAAAAAGAGCAAAGACACAATGTAAAGAGATAATATTTTAACTTGTAGAAGCAAACAGAGGTATAGATCTTTAAGGTCTTAAAGCAGGCTGGATTTTCTTACACTGACAGTAAGAGCTAAAGCAACAAAAGGCGAATAGATTAATGAAATAAAAATGTTTGTGAATGAAAAGACTTTATCAAGCATTCCAGGCATGACAGCAACTGCCTGTGATTCAGAACTCAGAAGATAAACAAAAGGTATTCACAAACTTGAGATCAGCCTGGGCTTCATGGAGAAACCTTGACTAAAATAAATAACAGTGTAAAAGAAAGATATTATCAAGAATATGAAAAGGAAACACAAAGAATAGTAGAAAACATTGCCACCACATATCTCATAAATGTCTACTTTCCAAAACATGACCAGAACCTTCACAATTCGAAAATGAAAAGACAATAACCAATTATGAATAGAAAGCATTCAAATAGACACCTCCAAAAATGATACTGAAATGACTAATGAGCACAAATAATTGGAACAGTGGCCATCAGAGACAGAAAATAAAACCTAAATGAACTACTATTTCATACTTTACAACAAGATAGCTATAGTAAAGAAGTATATAAAAACACCTTGGTTAGAATGTAGAAAACTAAAATACTGCAAGGTTTGAGTGTGTGTGGAGGAGTGGCTACTAAGTGCTTTGACCACTTTGGAAGTCTAGAGTTTCTCAATTGTTAAACAGAGATTCACAATGTGACCAAAAATTCCACCCTAAGTAGGTACTCAAAACCAATGAAAACATGTAGAAGACAACCTGTACATGAATACTTATGGATATTATCCATAATATCCAAAAAGTGAAAGAATCCAAAATGTTCATCAAATATTGATGAATGGACAAATTATAATACAATCCTATAGGAAAATTTATTCAGTCACAAAAGTTGTTTATATACATACCACATGGATAAAACATTCTGGCACATAACAGAAACCAGACACAAAAGGCCACATATATGACTCCATTTGTATGATCAGTCCACAATAAGCAAATCTTCCTAGTTACAAAGAGGAAGAGAAGTGGCTAGAAATTAAAGGAAGTGAAGACCTGGACATTACTGCTCACAGGTACAGGGGTTCTGTTCACAGTGAGGACTCCATAACTCCACGCCTACACTGACAGCACCGAAGTGTATATGCTAAGGTGGTGAAGTTACAAAGTTGATGTTTATGTTATCTCAATACACACACACACACACAGACACACACACAGACACACACACACACACACAGACAGACAGACAGACAGACAGACATGGAAGCCAGAACTACAGTAGCAGACATTTTAAAACAAATTTCAATTATTTTCACTCTTTGCATTTTCATTCAAACAGACTGTCATATTCTTTACTGGATTAGAAATCTAGCTGAGCTGGGATGTAAAGCAATAGCACAGTGGTTATTATGTGGCCAGTTCCTACCCACAGATTTCTATGAACTTCCAAGTGTTCTCCAATTTTCTCCCTTGGCACCAAAAAAAAAAAAAAAAAAAAAAAAAAAAAAAAAAAAAAAAAAAAAGTGAAGGACAGATGAGTTCCTGGGATATCCCACAAAGTCCATTTGTCACGTGATTTCTAGTTCATGAAGAGCTACATGTATAATTTCTGAGTACAAATCAGTAGGTTATACAAACCAGAAATACATATGTTGACATTACCGTCTAGTCAATCTATCATGCTATGAGAAATTTACAGTAATAGGAAAGGCTTCTTGCAAACTATTTCCCACAAGATGATCAGTTTCACACCTGTCCTGGTGCTACATCTTAGGCACTAACCTTTCTAATCAATCATTGTTCCTTACTCCTTCTGTCCGTTTGAGTTCTCCACATTTCCATACATTTTGGGAACTGACTCAAGTCACCAGATATGTATGATAAGTGTCTTTCCCTGCTGAGACAACTCACTCAACTCCATCATACCATTTTTCTTTCTCTGAACAAACGTTCTATCAACTTTCTGTTTTAATCACCAACTATCCTGAAAAGCATCATACACCTGTCTATGCTTCAACTCCAAACAAGCTATCAGCCATCTACATTACAGAGCTCCTGAGCAAGGCTGTTCTAGTGGTGTGCCCTCCTCCCCTCAGGTTTTTTTTTTTTTCCCAAAAATTCTCCCCTAAAGCCATAAGCTAAGGCTGGTCATTTTGGACAGACATATGAACATACCCTCATGAAATCACCAAATTTATAAGGGAAGAGGTAGTATCATACTCATCGTTGTTAATTCTAGCTCCAAACACGAAGAAGCACTCTAAGGACAATTTCATAAATAAGTGGGTGAAGGAGAACAAGCCTATCTGCAGATACATGTTAGCATTTCAGTCCTTTTGTTGAAACATTTTTATGAACCAGGCATTTCCAACAGCTTTGTCTCCATTATCTCAGAATCTTCCTGAAACCACTTGATGTAGATACATAGTAGAGTTGATACCTCCTTTGAATGAGTAAAAGATGCTTCACAGAGGTTGAATACTTCAGGATTATAGTTTGAATTCAGGTCTACAAAAAATCATGCTCTGACCTACATTATAAATGAAAGCAAAGATGTAACAAACAATGGATAAAAGATGGCACTCAAAAATTTCACTTGGAAGTTATCTACTGCACCTTGCTGGAGCTGGTTTGTGTGAGGTCTTCATTTTACTTAGCTCGTCTTGATGTATCTGTACCCATGTTTTTTTACACAGAGCTCCTTTAATCTTGGAAGCTCTAATCAATCTTATTTCTCCAAAGAATTCAAATTCACGGTTGAATTTTTTTTTCACTTCACAAGTGAGTCCGTTTTGACAAGGAGAAATTCTCATCATGAGGTTGCTGTTCCTCACAACTACTTCAATTATACATTTCTAGATGATATCAGACTCGTTTCTATATCTGTCTCATGTATTCACTCTAAATTCCTTAAGAGGCAGAGACCCGCTCTTACTCATCTTTTTATCTTTGGTGCTGTGGTAGCCTAAATCCGTGTATATAACAAGGTATTTAGTAAAAATATTGGCTTATAATTTTTGTCCCTAGGTCTGATGTCCTGGCAGGAGTAAGATCTGTCTAACACTGTATAAGCATGATATGAAAACATCCAGACTTGTTATTACTCAGGGTCCTTTCTTTTAAAAACTCTCTCTACTGCCACATACATTGCATTCCATTCCCTTTGCCAAAGTGTCCTTACTTTAATCCAGGATTTTCTGAGTCCTTGCAAAGTTAAATGCTACAACAGTGCAAGGATGTGATGATGCTGGCTAAATGTGAAGGTTAACTAAAATCAAACATAGACCGGCACAATTTTGGGGGTGCAGAGGAATACAAGCAGATATTCATAAAAATGAACTATTTACAAATAATGAAGAGCCGGGCGGTGGTGGCGCACGCCTTTAATCCCAGCACTCGGGAGGCAGAGCCAGGCGGATCTCTGTGAGTTCGAGGCCAGCCTGGGCTACCAAGTGAGTTCCAGGAAAGGCGCAAAGCTACACAAGAGAAACCCTGTCTCGAAAAAAACCAAAAAAAAAAAAAAAAATACAAATAATGAAGAAAGGGCAACTTAAGCTTGAGTAAGCTCAGGTGACTTGTAAGAAGTGACAACTGACTTAGAGCTTTTCAGGAGAACTATGCTGGAGTAGGTGTATGGGTATAAGGCTATGGAATCAGACCGAACAGTACATGTGTACAGGCAAGAACTGAAGAGCACATGGTGAAGAGACAGCAGTTACGTGAGGTGAAATATAAGGAAAGGAGAGAAGAAATGGATGATAAGGTTGGAGGTCTAAATAAAAGATGGGTAGTAAAGATGAGGGCATGCATGCTAGACTTAACTTGGGATTTTATAAACACCACAATGAAGGAACAATCCTGAAAGATTTAGCAAAGATACTGACATTATTTTCGCATTTCAGAACATGTAACTCACAAAAGACCGACTATGGAAAGACAAAAGGAGAGAAAACAAGAGGCCGATTAACTAGCTAAAGAGATTCTTCACTGCCACTCTCCAGCCAAAGAATAAGTGACAGCAACTGCAATGTGCATCACATGAAGGCACAACACGGAGTGGCAGAAGACCGTGATCGCCTCCACCACGGGGAGTGGGGAAAGTGAAATAATAGCTCCCCCAACAAACAGAAAAAAAGTTTTGTGGGAATGTAAAAAGTCCTTGAAGACCTTGCATTTTCTTTCCTTTGTATCAGTGGTATAGGAAGTCTTAACTAAAACAATGAATCCGGGGTGAGCTGATTTTATCTGTGTTGACTATGGTGGTGGACATAAATGAAGATAGGATTTTGTTAACCATTGTAGGATTAACAGCAGATGTCTTCAAAATTCCTAGACTGACATTTACCATGAATGCTCAAATACTTTATAGCACAAGGCAGAAGAGAAAGAAGATAAGGAGCACTTCCCACTTCCACTGATGAGTAGCTGTAGAAATGTCCCTCTAATTCTTCATCTACCTACTATTTTCCTAGAAGTAACTACTCTCCAGTTTAACTGAGAAAGTAACCTGATTCAATTTTAGGTTTTTCTTTATCAATCACAAGAAATAAAGTATTAAATAGTATATCTATCACATTCTGGAAAAACTTGAGAAAGTTACTAAATTGGTCCCATAACTTAAATCTTTAGGAAAGGATGAATAAGGACTACTTTACCTAATAACAATTTTATAATACACATACACAGTCTGTTAACTACGGGCAATAAACACAAGCAATCACTCAAATATCTTTCCTTTTCCCTCTTGGGGAAGAGGAACCTCTCTCTCTCTCTCTCTCTCTCTCTCTCTCTCGTAGTTGTATTTAAAGCAAACACTGACATGCTTTAAAGTCATTTAAAAGTAAAGTATGGCAGTTACAAGCTATTTAAATTTAGTTTAAAATGTACTATTAATATAATCTTGCTTGAATTTGTTTGCTCAAAGGTGGAAATAAAAATTATACTGAATTTGAAGATGATTGCAGACCAAATGATATATTTGTAAGTCGGATATTTATCACGTACAAGTTAAGGAGCTAATAAAAATAGTTTCTATGACATTTCTTATACCCATTGTGCAAATATGAAAATAAAATGTGGCTTTTTTTCCCTCTGTCTGTGCATGTGCATCCTAAAAAACACAAAAGAAATCAAGACACTGATTTCAGCAACTTATCAAATTATATACCCTAAAAGTAGTAGTATCTTAAAAAACAAAAGAATTCATCATCTGAAATAAGAAGCACCAGGAAAACCACCAACTAAATTATAACTTTTGTAGAATTACTATTCATTTCATAAAAATCTGGAGATCAAAGGAGAGATGAAAATTTCTTTTTTTTTCCTCCCCGGAGCTGAGGACCAAACTCAGGGCCTTGCGCCAAAGTGCTCTACCACTGAGCTAAATCCCCAAGCCCGAAAGTTTCTCATAAGGCATTTTCACCTCTAAGAACTATAGGAATAACATGTCTTACAGGATAATCCCTACTGAACTGTTAATTTCCACTTTAAGAAGAAATACACAGATGAACATATATTAGGAATTTTATCATACAGTTGAATAACTGAGTAATACTAAGAAATATTCTAACATAGGAATGGTATTTCTGACCTGCCCTCTGGTCACCTTTTCTCTTTTACGGTCTTCCATATTTAAAACAACAGTAGGTTACACAGCAAGACAAGTACCACTGAACTGTGAACTAGGAGAGTTTGCTCCTAGAGCATGGGTGGGACTAGTGCATGAAAAGTTCAAGCAGCCATTTTCAAACTGTCATCATCCAGAGACTCAAAAGAGAATGCTGATAAACAGCAGTCCTGAGATCTAGTGATGAACACTTCTAACAGCATGTGTGGGGTGTATCCAATGAGCTGCATTCCACTAGGAGCTCTGCTGATTCTAAAGCAGCAGTCTAGAAAGTTACTTGTTTTCTACCGTCTGTTGAGATACTTGAGCAAACCCGTAGACAATTGTTCATTCAGGCATTAGATCCCAATAGTCCAATGATTTCACTAGTTTTTAGAAAGCCAAGACCTATGGAAAGTGTAAATGCTACCTTGCCTGAGGAAGCAATAAAGCTTAAGTAAAAATAACCTTGAATAGCAACCAGATGCTGAGGTTTTGCAAGCTTTCCTTCAGCACTACCAGCCCCAGCTGTATTTCTTCTTTTCAGCTGTATGGGGTCCCTTGCAGTCTTTATAAATTTACTAAATTTTAGCAAGGAAATTTTATTACATCAGTTTTTCTTCTAAAAATTTGTTTTTGAAAAATTGGGTGTGGTAGCATACAAAGGCAAATCACTGTTTTTCTTTTAAACATAGTGTAATGGTCTTGTAATATGAATTTTTAAAATTGTCCTTATTTTAATTGTATACAAGGATATAACTTTTTTAAGGAAAGAAGGAAGCAAGCAAGCAAGAAAGCTTACTTGGCTTTCTCCTTGGATTTATCCACAGCTTTATCATTGCTGAGAGAAATGGTTATGTGTTATTTCACAAACTTGTTTTCTTTTGCATGACAGCATATGCTTCTCTTCAGTAATATAAAGATGGTTGCAACTTCAAAATGTTATACAGGCACTAAAAACAAGTGCTAGAAAAAAGGCCCCCAAAGCAGTGCATTTTATTCTAATGGCTATTATGTATAACTGGAAAGGAAGAATAGAGAAAAAAACATGCCCTTTCAAGACCACAGTAAAATCTACCTAGCAATTTTGACTCTACCCACATAAATGTTTTAAAGAAAAATTCTGTCTCTTTGCAATGTAAAAGCAAAAGCACCATTCTCTGAAACCTGTAACCAGGCGGACAACAGAGTTTAGGGGGCTAAAGGTCACTGGTGCCTATCTTTTATGCCTCAGTTCACAATTAATAAAAGATAATCAATATAAAATAAATATAAATATATACAATAATTTAAAGATATATAATAAATATAAATAAAAAATATAAAGATAATCAATAAACTGGGAGGGGAGGGAAACTTTTTTTTAATCTCGACTTTCACCTTCAGATTAAAACATGGAGACATTTAACCTGTTAAGATTGCAATATACATGTTTACATAGCAAATGTTCACTTCTCTTTAACTGTTTAAAGAGAACTAGTTTCCCTTAAGAACTTTCAAGCAAAATAGTATTAGTGGTCTTTTGTTGGTTTTGGATATGGTATAGGTAGGAAGCTGAAGAAAACAATGACTACAAGAAACACTCTTCCCATGCCCTGATCTTTGCACTAAAACATGTTAACCTTACTTGATTCAGAGTAACTGGGTAGTAGAACAGATGATGGCTATGAGCAAACATGAAATATGTGGGTACTAGAAGGAGTACTGCTGAAGATGACAGCCTTTTAATAGCAAGACCTCATCTTTTTCTCTAGGAAAGACCACTCACAGTGGCCTGCAGGAGGATTTTCTGGAAGTCTGTTTCAAGGACTTGAGAACACAAATGGCTATATAATCTGCTTTTTAAGGTATTATTATCCTGAAACTTTGAAACTCACTTCAGTTTTGCCCAATCACTTAGAAGGTCACTCTCCTAGTTCATCCCCTGATACACCAAAATGAGATATTGTTATTTATCTTGCTCTTGTTTCAAGAAATAGAACTAAGAATCTCCATGTTATCCTCAGAACTGATCACCACGTCCTAGTGTTACTCTCTAAAAGGTCTAGAGTACAGATTCTACTGTGGCAAAGTCCTCATTTAAAGATTACTCAAGTGTACAGTAGAAAGCACTAACATGGAATACCTCACCTTTAGAATAATAACTTTAAAAAATGACTATATTTAACCATGACAAGAAGGTTGTTTTTACCAATTAAATTACCTGGACCCACAGCATCAAAGACTGTGACCTCAAAGCTACAGCCATCATCTTGCATGATTTCATATGTAACCAGGTTCAAAAACCAATGTTCTAGACTTAGGAGAAAAAGATACATACAAAGCCAAGAAAAAGTCTTGCTTTCTCATGTTAATGGAAGAGAAACAATTAATGAATTAAATAATGTATGTATATGTTTAAGAATAAATTGTGGGTTATTAAATAAGATGTTGTTAGCATAAGTGAAAACAGGACAACTGTGAGCTACAATTTTAAAAAGCAATCAATGTCATTTACAGCAACTCCTTACATCTGACTAATTATCATAATAATGAACAATAACTGTGATATACATTAAATATACATCAAATTAATATACAGCAAAGTTAATGTCAATTTTACTTAGAGATCACAAAAATAAAATAAATAATTAGGTTGGATATTCTACTATCCAAATATTAAATATTTTCAGATTTATAGACAGATATATTTATAATAATAAAGAATTAAGATACTGTTTATCAGTATAATAAATTGATCATTAAAAATCATGCTAGGCAACAATCTAGTAAGAAACACCATTGCATTCTTTCACTAAAGGAGAAAGAGACGTGGGTGCATGGTCACTTTAACTCAAAGCAAAAGATAGCCTGAAACATAGCTAATGAGCATAGTGAACTACACTATCACAACACTTTAGTGTATAACTCTTAATAACAGATAACTACAATTTAGTATTTTAATGTAGATTTTTATAAACTATCTGAAAGATAATAAATTAAACTATAACTCACTGAATAAATATATTTACAAGTTAGATGCAAATGAGATTTCTCTATGCACAGAATAATTTTTCTTTAGTTTCTAATTAGAAGTTTAGTAGTGGTTTATTTCTAATTACTATCCTGCTGTAGTGACTTCTGACAGCTTAGCAGAGCTTCTCTGTGTCTCTTTAAGCCCAACCAGGAAGTGATTTTACAAACATTTAAGTATATCAGTAGTATTCTCTATTTAAAGACATTTTCAGTTGAAACTTTTACACAGTTTTTAAGTTTGAATGTTCAATTTGCTGTGTTAAAAAAAATTCTTAGAATTTGGCCCAAGATTAAATTAAAAATAATCACTTGTTCTTAAGAGACAAAACACATGCAGCAGAAAACAAAGCAGCTTAAAACATACATGGTACATTATAAGCTAACTACAAACTGTATAAAACAGAAGGATGCTACTTGGAGAAATTTTTTATGAATTAAAATCTATTCCTATCACCTCATTATATCTCAAAAGAAGATGGTCTTGGGTTTTGATACAAGAAACCTAAGGTTATAAAGTAGAACACTCACTTTTAGTTCCAGCATGCATGTTTGTCTGGAGTCTGCTGAGCTTCATTTCTCCTTTGCCATATGCATTGTAGGAGGGATGCTTCCTGCGGTTACTATGTCTAGCTTTGCAGACTCAACTTTCAAGCATTTATTTACTTCTGAAAATCTGATCGTATTATTGTGTTTTGCTTCCTCAAATCAAAAGGGATAAATATGCATCTAGTTCTTCTATTAAATATACTTACCAAATTTTGAACACTAAAAAATATAACCCTTAGATTTTGTATTTAGACAGTGACCCAAAATTAAGCTAGAATAAAATCCTTATTTAGTCAAAATCTTAACTGTGATAGACTATCCTTTACATTTATTATAGGGCTCAGGGGTGGCTAAGAAGGTAAAAGTGGTAGGTAGCTACACAAGCCTACCATCTAGTCCATCCCTGAAATCAAGTAAAGATGTAGATGCAGTGGCATGCTCTGTAAACCCAGCACTCTACTGTAAGATGGGAGCTGGAGACAGAAACCAGTAGGGATGTGGATGCAGTGGCATGCTCTGTAAACCCAGCACTCTACAGTAAGATGGGAGCTGGAGACAGAAGCCAGTAGGGATGTGGATGCAGTGGCATGCTCTGTAAACCCAGCACTCTACTGTAAGATGGGAGCTGGAGACAGAAGCCAGTAGAGATGTGGATGCAGTGGCCTGCTCTGTAAACCCAGCACTCTACAGTAAGATGGGAGCTGCAGACAGAAACCAGTAGGGATGTGGATGCAGTGGCCTGCTCTGTAAACCCAGCACTCTATAGTAAGATGGGAGCTGCAGACAGAAACCAGTAGGGATGTGGATGCAGTGGCCTGCTCTGTAAACCCAGCACTCTATAGTAAGATGGGAGCTGCAGACAGAAACCAGTAGGGATGTAGATGCAGTGGCCTGCTCTGTAAACCCAGCACTCTACAGTAAGATGGGAGCTGCAGACAGAAACCAGTAGGGATGTGGATGCAGTGGCCTGCTCTGTAAACCCAGCACTCTACTGTAAGATGGGAGCTGCAGACAGAAGCCAGTAGGGATGTGGATGCAGTGGCCTGCTCTGTAAACCCAGCACTCTACAGTAAGATGGGAGCTGCAGACAGAAACCAGTAGGGATGTGGATGCAGTGGCCTGCTCTGTAAACCCAGCACTCTACTGTAAGATGGGAGCTGCAGACAGAAGCCAGTAGGGATGTGGATGCAGTGGCATGCTCTGTAAACCCAGCACTCTACTGTAAGATGGGAGCTGGAGACAGAAGCCAGAAGCTCAAGGGGCTGCCAGCCTCCAGTACACAGAGCAGCAGCAGAAATAACAGATCTATCTGCCTCAATACATAGAAAAAAGAGACTAACTCTAACTCCTAAGAGTTGTTCTCTAGCCTCCACATGTACACTGTGGTGTGTACACACACACACACAAACACACACACACACACACACATTGTTTTACATCTTTAAAATTTATTATGAAATTCTTCCTTATCAAGTATATTCATGATTGAGGCCTAGTAACAGAATTTTAAACCAATGTTGGATTGAAACCATCTAAGGAAAAGCTGTGTTAATTACCCAAGAGATTCAGTTTTTCTTCTTAATAGAAACAAGACTACACCTTACTAAATTCAAGATAAAGGAAGCAATTTTCTTCCCTGAGAAAAAGAATAAAACCATACAACACTCCAAGGTTTTATAGAGAAAAGATTTAACAATATATCACCATACCCAGCTTTAGAAGGGTTACAGTGCTCCCGTGAAAAATCCTAAACAAGGATGGCCTTGGTAAAACTCGGTAACAGTAAATGCTAAAGAGAACTAAAGTCATTTTTAAAATAATCAAATTAAATTTAAAATGTGAAAGAAAAAAGTTAAAAAGACAGTTCTTTTTTGGCTTTTTGTTTTTGATTGTTTTTTGTTTTTCTTTGTTTGTCTGTTTCAAGACAGGGTTTCGATGTATAGCCTTGCCTGTCCTGAAACTCGCTCTCTAGACCAGACTGGCTTTGAACTCATACAGATCTGCCTGCCTCTGACTCCCAAGTGCTAGGATTAAAGGCGTGTGCCACCACCACCGAGCAGTTCATCATATTTTTAAAAGGTTTATTTTTATGTGTACAGTGTTTTGCTTACATATATACACATGTGCACCACCCCTAGAAGTGCCCTATGGGTGTGTTGGGATACAAACTGTGGTCCTCTGGAAGAGCAACAAGTGCTGTAGCCCTTTGACAAGTATTTTCAATATATTCCTAGGTAAAGTGCATGCTACAACTTTCTGGCATTTTGCCTGACTTTCCTTTCTGTCACAACCCTGCTTAATTATACATGGAAGATATAAGTAGACTAGGAAGCAGGCAATCTCAGTCCCAGATGTAACATTTGCTACATGACTTTGGATAACCATAAACCTTTTTCTGGATCTCTGTCTTCTCTCATGAGCTGTTACCGGAAGAACCCTGTCTGCCCCGACACCCGACCCAGCTTGCCAATTGCCAATGGCAGACTCAAACAGCGCTGACTACTCAGCCTCCCCAGCCTCTCCCCCCCCCCTTCCATCATCACATGTGCCCCTCACCCATAATTCCCTGCTGGACACACTGCCTTTCCTCTTCTCCTTCGCTGCTGGCAAGAGCCAGTGTGTTAACTCTTTTTAATCCAGTAAAATTGAGAGCATAAAAATGTCAGTATTTATGATTATCATTTAGAAATGTCTGACTTGTAATTCAGTCAAGTCTATGGCCAAGACTTAATAATTCTAGAACTTAATGATTAGAACCTCCTTTGTATTTTTCTGTATCTCTATGAAAAACCTGACTGTGTCTCAAGTGGGAGGACTCCTTTTACTGAATATATCTACAGATACATATATATGTGCAAATATGTATATAAAATGTAAACAAAAAACAAGTTTTTCTCTTTAAGACAATTTCCTTCTTTAGAAAATTTTATTATTCCCTTACGTTAGATCCTGATGCCTCTTACTAGCCAATGTTAACCTTTAGGATAGTGTAAATGTTTTTAACTGTCTCATTTTGAGGGAATAATCTTTTTCATGAAGTGTAAGTTAAAAGCACATTAGAGTATAACATTTCTTGGCAGAAATTTAAAGTGGTTAACTCCATCAGAATTTATAAAATTATGTGAGTTTTTAAACTAGGAAATTTAATTGAACTTGGTTTCCAAGTTTATGTATGAAACCAGCAGAATGAATGAATATCAAAACAAACAAACATTTAAAAACGGGTCAAGAGTACTTAAACATGATTTAATGTGAAAATGAGTATCTAAAAAAAAAAAAATGTCTGAACATGTAGGCAAAGATGGTTCAGCAGCTAAAGCACTTGGCACACAAGCCCAACCACGTCAGTCCAATCCCTGGAACCCAAGGTAACGGTGGAATGAGGAACCAACTCCACAGAGGTTGTCCTCTACAGCCATCTACATGCTTACACAGGCATGCAACACACACAAGCATGTGCACATACATACATACATACATACCATACATATGCAGATTTTAAGAGGGTTTTTTTTTCTGTGAAATCTTCAATAATGCTGTCAAATAGACTTGAAAACAAAATTTTACTTTTTGTTGTTGTTGTTTTGTACTGGAGAGATTAAACCAAGGGACTCAATCATGCTAGGCAAGTATTGTACCACTTAATTACATTCCTAATCAGTTTAAAGAGAAAATTCATTCTGCTTTTGTGTGCGCGCGCGCATGTGAAAGTGTGTGTCCTGATGAAATTGTACATTCTGGGTTTTTTGTTTTGTTTTGTTTTTTGCTAAGCAACCATCTACAATACTCTGAGAAAACAGTTATCTGTTGAGTTTTGGTTTTCAACTTTTTCTTCTGTTTCCCAAACTGTTTACCACATTCTTAAACTGGTGAATTACACAATATACAAGAAAACAAAAAAAGCTAAACACTTTTAAAGAAACTATTCCCTAATGTCTTAGCAAAAATACAGCATTTACTCATAAACCTAGGGTATTTTTTGAAAAACATTTTATAATAACACATTCTTTAAACTTCGGTATCCCTGTTTAAAGAAGAAAACAAAAGGTGCATCTCGGAGAGTTCACTGCCCCCCCACCGCATCCATCCAGACAGAGTACACACAGCACTAGGAATGAGAAATCAAGACTAGTTCCTGAGAGGGGGAAGCCATTGATGACTCAGATAGGATACTCAACCCTACAGTACCCTAAGCAATAGCTAGGCCACCATTGGACTTTAATTATACTTAGTCACACAACTTCTGAGGGGATCAGTCTTAAATAAAAAACACCAACACGAAACAAGGAAATCTCTGAAGAACATTTATTTTGCTAACTGATAGGCTTTTTGAGTTTTCAATAAAACACAGAAGATAATTTGGATCATGAATATTCTGACACATGAAATATTTTAGTTTTTCAACTTCATTTCTTATTGTCATACTTAAAGGGTACTGAATTTTCTGTATTTCAGTCTCTTTATGACAAACAATGGAGAGAACTATTTCAAAGAAACAGATCAAATTGAATTCATTTTATCCTATGAAATAAAACATTGTTAGACTTCCTAAAACATATTATTTATTATCCTTTTATAACATACATATAACATGCATGTCAGTTATATGTAAAACTATATCTTTTATATAGTTATATATAAAAACATATATACATAACTATATGTACTTTATATAACTATATAAATATAACTATATGTACTTTATATAACTATATATAATACTAATGTACATAATTATGTCTCTCTGCATATATCAGGCATTTATTAAAGCATGTGAGAGTACATACATACACTAAACTGAGAGAGCACATTTATTGTCAATTTTATTAATCAGACTGAGTAAAAATATATCACATCCAAAAATTTAGCTCTAGAATCCATGCTCTTAATCACTTTTGTAGTCATACTTAATATATAGAAATGAAGATTAAATATTTTTATTTTTGTTGTATTAATGGTAAAAGATTACCAAAAGTCAGACTGTAAACATCTGATTAGACTGTATGCATTAGCTAGCTACAACTATTTGATTTTCTCTATCATGTGTGCTCCACAATTTTTATAAAATATTTTAATTGTTATAAATAGTATAGGTTAGAATAAAAATGAATTAGAACAGATCTTCAGATACAAGGCATTGTATAATTTCATAAAGAATAAAATATGAGAGAGAAGCAAAAGGAAACATTAATGAATATCCACAGGATGCTAAGAGTTTATATGTTCTACATTTAAATCTCAAAATGATACTAAGAAAAGCATTACTAAATAATTTCCTTATAAAAAACACAGCACAAGGGCCGGGCGTTGGTGGCGCACGCCTTTAATCCCAGCACTTGGGAGGCAGAGCCAGGCGGATCTCTGTGAGTTCGAGGCCAGCCTGGGCTACCAAGTGAGCTCCAGGAAAGGCGCAAAGCTACACAGAGAAACCCTGTCTCGAAAAACCAAAAAAAAAAAAAAAAAAAAAAAAAAACACAGCACAAAACCTCAGTAGTTCGCCAAAGACTATGTACTTCAGTCTGCAGTACATAGAGCTAGCTCTCAGGTCAAGGGGTATCTCTCAAAGCTCTAGCGCTTGCTGCTTAGTAATAAAAAAAATATATAATGGGCTATTGTTGATATCAGTGAATACTGTGGCTAGAAGAGTATGCAAGCACAGTGGAAAATTTAGCATTTAACTTTACAGAAAAGCCTCTGACCTTTTTCACCCAGTGCTATAAAGATGCAGCAAAAGAATGGTTTTTATCTTACTCTTTCTTTACAGAAAATTTGCTTATGTATTTATAAACAAAAAGAAATACGAGGAAATACTTCCTACTTGTTTCTTAGAATGCTTTTTTGCTACTTGTTACAAGAATAAAATATAATACCTAAGTCAGTAAGAACCAAGCCACAATCTGTAGAACCACAGAAGTTGTGTATAAAGTAAGGGCCTGGGGAGTAGGAAGGCAGATCTTGATAGGAAAGGGCAATAGAACTGATAGCTAAGAATGGGGGTGGGGCTGGAATGGGAGAATCAAGTGAGGTGGAAGAGAGGGATGCAGGAGGGACTATGGGGAGAGACAGGTAAGTCAAGGGTCATTTTAGGGTTAGTAGGGAAACCTAATACAGTAGAAGTTTCCTCAAGTATATAATACATGAAGGTGATCTAAATAAAATCACCAAATAATGGGGAAAGAAAGTCCCAACTGGACATCTCTTGTTACCAAATGAAGCTGCCATTACTAGGATTGGTTACATATAATTGAATTGCTGGCCAAATGGGGTTCCAAGGGAACCACCAAACAACCCAGGTTGTTGCCAAAACTATAGGTTGCTCTCCACAAACTGACAGCAAGGCCCCATAACTGAAGACAACACCTATACAAGTCATTGATCATTAAGGAGTTAAGCTGGTACCTACATAAAGCATTCATTCTTACCTTGTAGCATCTGTGGTACAGAAAGGTATTCTGCATGCTATCAAAAGAGAAATGTAAACACTAACTGAGCCACAAATGCCTGGATCAACAATGGTATTCTATCTGCAAGATATGTAAGTACAATGGTGGTCCAAAGCCTATGGAAGTAACCAACCAACATCTGATTTGACTTAAGGTCCACTTGACTAGATAGAACCTATACCCAACACTGCTTTGGTGACCAAGAACCAGAGACTAGTTAGACCAGGGACCTACTGTAAAACCAAACATTGCTGTTCTAAAAAAAAAAAAAAAAAAAAAAAAGAAAAGTAACAGTGAAATCACTCCTAATGACATTCATTATGCTACAGTCATAGATCAGTGCCTTGCTCAGCCATCATCAAAGAAGATTGCTACTGCAGTAGTTGGGAGCAAATACAGAGACCCACAGACAGACATTTTGCAGTAAGAGAGACTTTGGAACATTCAGCCCTATATGGGATATCTCCATCAAATGGCTCTATGCTGGGCCCAGGGAACTCTTTGGGGGAGGAGGCAGAAAGAGTGTAAGTGCCAGAGAGGACAGAAGATTCCAAGAAAACAAGGCCCTCTTAATCAACATGATCAAAGCACATATGAACTCTTAAGAGACTGAAGCAGCATGCACAGGACCTACACGGATCTGCACTATGTCCTTTGCGTACATATTATGGATTCCAGTTTAATGTTTTTATGGGATTCCTGAGTGTGCAAATGAATGAGTCTGTTTCTTGTGCCTTCTCTTAGTCTCTTTTCCTTCTATTTGTTTTGTCCAATTCTGATGTATCAGTTTTTGCTTCATCTTAATTTTTCTTTTCTAATGAGAAACAGAAAGGGATCTAGATGGGAGGGGTGTTGGAGATGAACTGGGAGGAGAGAGCAGAAACCACAATCAGGATATAGTATGTAAGAAAAAAAAAACTATTTTCAATTTTAAAAAAAGAAAAATATCAATGAAATATTTAAATATAATTATAATACCTATAAAATTCTTAGCACAGGACATGACATACAGTGAAGTACTCAGTAGATTATTGGCAATTACATTAGAAATTTGAAATTAGTACTGAGAGCTCTTAAAATATACTATAAACCCTATCTACCATTCTTTAATTATAACCATGGATTGTTAACCTTATTTGATAAAAGAATCCTTGGAGCAGGGCTATTACTCATCACAGAACTAGTGTTTTTAGCAATATGCTTTGCTAGAGGATAATCAGGATGTATAAAGCAGAAGGAACATAGCAATTCCTCAATAATGCCCAAACCAATCTTTATTCCCATTTAGAAGGTACATCCAGCCCTTCAGAGTTAATAAGCTCAGTACACATTCTTTTCAAATATTCTAATAAGCTTTTCAGATAGTGGTGGTCTAGGAACTAACTACTCCTCTAGGTACTGCAAAAAACAAAATATGTATCAATGCTATGGATACTCTCAGAATGCTGTATTCATAAATAAATAAATAACTCTAAACTGTTATTCTATTCTATTGTTAATTTTAGAGATTAAAACAAGCTTTGAAAACCATAGTCTTGGCTGCCAAGATGGTTTGGGAGTAAGGGTACTTGTCATCAGCCTAAAGACATGCTGAATCCTTGACCCACATGGTAGGAAGAACCTACTGGCACTGTTGTAGGATGTCTTCTGTCTTCTACTTGTACACCCGTGCAATACATAAATACAAACATAATAAACAAATAAATTAATTTTATAAGAAAGGAAAAAGGGGAAGGGAGGGAAAGGCAAGAGAGGGTGGAGAGAGATGATCTGCCATATCTGAAAATGCCAGAATATAAAAATCAAACTTACTTGTTCATCTTTAAAATTAATGTATTGAAAGAATTTATCAACCATCAAGTAATGTAGTACCCCAATCTATTCAATGCGTGCTTAACTCTTATACATCTTCTTTTTTTGATGTTAACAACTGACTTAATTCATTAATTTTATCATGGTCTTTTATTCTGTTTCTCGAGCTTCTAGTTATCAGACTGCTCACTATTTAATAAAAATAGAAGGCAGTGTCCAAAGCTCAAATGGAATGAATACAAGTCAGTGATTATGTTATATTAAAAAGATAAAAATAACATTTCTTCAATTTTATCTTTAAAAATACTAATGCAAGTAAGATACACCAATATATTCAAAGCTAACATCATGGCATGAGATAGGAAGTACAGCCTAATAACTTACTATGATTTCTGACTGTATGTGTTAATATGAACATAACAAAAATGCTAATATTTGTATTACCATTATTATGTAACCCTATTTTTTTTTTACCAGTACATCAAATAATTTGCAAAATGTTTATATTCTAGTAAGTGATAAACATGCCTAGGTTTGTAATGTTTTTGCCTTCTCTCTACTTTGATTTGCTCCAGATGTTACTGTCCTATAGCTAGTAGCAGCTGAATGTCTTGATAAGTTGCCCCGCACAACTACGTCCCTTGCCTTCATTTGTTATCATCTATCTTCTATCAGCCCAGTCCCTGAAATGGGCGTTTACTTCATAACACAGACTGGGCAAGCAGGACTAGGTCCTTCTCTTCGGAATTCAGACATATAATTTAAATTCCTTTTCTAAGTTCTGCTTAGTTATCTCTTGAAAAGTACATTACATTCATAGTTTCCAATGAATTTGTGTTAAAAGAGTCTTAGGAGATCTGAAGCTAAGATCATGTCTGAATGGGAAAGTACATTATTAGTTTTGCAGTGAAATACAGTGTTCTTTAGTAACAACAATCCTATAACTAACTGTGAGCTTTTGTTTTTTTTTTTCACTGAGAATAAAGAATATCTGTCTAATTTTCAATATTAAACCTAGGGATCAAGGAAAGTATTACTTATAATGTCTTGGCAGTTTAGTTCGCACCTAAGCCTCTGGCAGCCCTTAGGCTTTTCTTTTTCTGAAATGCTTCTCCATCATGATCAGAGAAATTACAACTAAATACTGCCTCATAATAGATGTCTCCTGTTTCCACTGAAATCTCTAGTAGTAAACTTCATGTAACTTTCCATGACAAAAAATTCTAATACTGCATTTATTGATGCAATTATTTGATTAATAGCCTTTTCCACCTCCAGGGCTTAGTTCTGGAAGAGAGAGAACCATGCTAATTTTTGCCCACATATCCCAGTGAGCACACAATAGCTATCAACATACATTTGTTTAGGTAATGGCAAGCAAGCTATTGGTAAAAAGGAGACAACAAACATCTAATTACTGAGAACCAGAATTTTTAAATATAAACTACATCTCTTTCACCTGGAAACAAAATGTGGAATTGTATTTGTTGAAATAAATTTGCCTATTTTCAAAAGGAAAAAATAAATTCCTGGTGGCAAGGGCAGAATACCATGGTTTATAATTGTAGAACTACTTCAGGATAAATCAGATCAACTGAAATCAATGAATTAAATACAGAAAACATAAGCTACACTTTTCTACTTTTAGCATCTATATGTAATATGTATAGTTTTAATAGTCTGTTCATAACTGCTCTCAAGGATCAACCTGGGTATGAATTTTAATAAACTAAACAAAACAGAAAAACATATTGTAATCTCGGTAATGTTTTACTACCTCAACTACAGTGATTAATTCCCAACTCATATCCGGACATGCTAGCTTCAGAAATCAATGGACATGCTAGTCATAATTTCACAGAGTTATTCATTTCCTTAATTTGGGTCCAAATTATTTTCTCCCATTTTTATGCTTATTCCCATTCTGATTTATGTCCTGGGAAATAAAAAAGTAAAACCAGAAATTTATAGATATAATATTTATAATCAAATCTTTACTTCACTAGGTTGGTTTTAACTTTAATCTTTGTTGTTAATGTATTAAAAACCAATCTGCAGGGGTGGATGTGGCAATGCATGCCTTTAATCCCAGCACTCGTGAGGTTGAGGTAGGCAGGCAGGCAGAGGTCTGAGTTCCATGACAGTCTGATATACATAGAAAAACCCTGTCTACAAAAACAAACAAACAAAACAACAAAATAATAATTAATAAATAAGTTTGCCAATGTCCTCATCTCATTAGCTTTGTCCTTGCCTGAAATCACTTCCTTCTGTAACAATTCAATATTTCTCCTCTATATAAATCCCCATTAACTTATCCTTCCCAAAAAGTACATGGTGATTAGCTTTACAGAATCCTGATACCTTCTTTACTAAGCATATTTACATACACAGTTTGATATAATTTTACAAAAGTTCTGAGACTGATTTTTCAAGGACATACTTCAGTCACTTTCAAACAAAAATGCTTATTCTTCAAAACCTTCTGCTCTTTTTTTTTTTTTTTGACCTCTATACAAAACAGTAGCTGAATAATGAAAACTTTGAAGAAATGCCAGGTGACGATATGTTATCTGTATTTCAGGGAACAAACAGTAATTTGTATCACTGATGAACATGTTTTACAATTGATCTATGCATTCTTTCTCTCTCAGACTAAAACTTCATAAATGACATCCTTCACTATCACTCAGGGTAGACTAGCAGGGTATTCAATAAGAAGTAAAATATTTCAAAGTACAGTTACATTCTATACATAGCTCCTTACTGAAAGGACAAGATTCCACTGTCTTACATAAGAAGACTAGATCAGTTTGACTGATTGTGTATCAATCTATGATGTTTTTAACAATACTAAATTTCCTCAGGGTATTCAATCTATTCATGTAACTATTTGGTTAGGCCTGCAATTTTTCTGGGTCATTTTTTTCTTGTTAATTTAATATACAAGTATACTTTTTCTTTATAAATTTGCTAATATAAATAAAGACTTATTGAAATCAAATCTAAGTAATAATAAAACATACACAGAATTCTTTAACCTATCAGAATTCCAGACATATAATTTCTATACACAAAAGATGTAAGTTGGTACATATATCCTAGATATGTTTATAGATAGATAGACAGACAGGTAGATGGATGACAGAGAGTTTATACTTTCATGATTTATACAGTAGAAAATAAGTACTATATTATCAGTACAAACATACATTCTTAAACATAACAAAATATCCTACATATCTTTTTACAAAAATGAGAGCATACTGTCCATATTATTTGACTTACATTTCTATCTAGTTTATCTTGAACTCTATCCATGTATTTAACCTACAAATTTATAAATTTGGTATATTTCTTCATTCTTATCTTCAGATATCACACTGTATTTCTTACTTTTTTATTTTAAATTGTTCCATAACAAAGACATTGTTTCTTAATTTAAAAAGTGAGCCACATACATCTTTTGATCATACTACTTTTACTAGCAATTTATTCTATATGAATTTACATCTTTCCTAAATGATACATTTATATCTGCATGTATTTAGCATTCAATAAAAACATCTCTACAATATATACAGTAAGTCAATATATAAAAGAAGTAAAACAGCTTTAGGAAAAAGCAATGAATTTAGCAAAAATGCCTACTCAATTAAAAAACAACTAAGTACACACACAAGCCAAGTAAATTTCTGACTAGGCTATACAAAAATAGATAAGTAGCTGAAGAAATATTAAATTCATTGTACCTTTATAAAAAAGAAGAAGAAATACACAATTTAACAACCTACTTAAAACACAGAAGCACAAAGAGCAAGAGTAACAGGACAGAAAAGCATGAAGGATTGAATTAAAATCTGTTATTTGCACATAGAATTCTTCCATATACATAAAAACATGAGAAAAATATGACTCCTAGGTTTATGTTGAAAAAGGCGGCATTTTATTCTGTTCTTCCAACTAGAATCAGGATCTAAATCAATAGCAAATAAAAAATTTTTAAAAAGAAAGAAACTGAACTGGACCATTTAAGTAAGCAAATAATAAAAAAATTAGGTTTTACTGTTATCAAAAGCAATTATTAAGGGGAATATAAAATACTATATATTATCTCCAGAGGAAAGTAAGTTTGATTTTATACATCTATAAAAACAATTAAATACTAACGCTTCCTATATATATATAAAAAAAAGCAAAAAAAAAAACATTCTTACGAGTTGCCAAATTTAGCAAAGCCTATGGTAACACAAAATCACCACACACATTAACATCAATCCTTCTAGCTGGTATGGGCTTGCTGATACATAGTGAACTAAACACTGTAGCTTTAATTGAAATTTGAATGTTATAAACAGTTAGATGTCTGGCTCTGGCCAGCATTGTAATGCCATCAGCAGAACAGAGATGGGAAGCATAAACAAACCTTTTAACTAGATTAGTCTCTGAAATGGCCAAGAAATCCTTTAGCACAAACTCCATTGTGATCAATGTGGAAGGAGGAAAATGGTCTTGGAATAATGCTTAAAAAAATTGTCTGTACTGTAACATGCATTCTAAATATTTTTTATTTAATATTTATTAAGGACAAACTTTATAATTTCCCAAATAAAAATCCTTTCCTTCTTTATATGGCAGTTTCACTTTAGATTAGTATATCCCAAATAAAGAAGTGACTTAAAACACCAGTACTTGCTTTCCTTGGCTGTGCAGTACTTCTTTCCATTATTAGGGTAAGGAGTACAGGCTCAACTATGGTTTTTGAATCCTAATATTAAGAATGTATGGATTAAGTATATTAATGGTGAACATTTCTGTACTCATGGTGAATGAAAAACAATAACTATAGCAATGAGGATACAAGCAACCAAAATTTAAGACTGGGTCTTAGGAAACATTTTCATATTTACTTCTAGGTTTTGAAATACAGACATTCAGTTAGGAAGCGGGGTAGAAAATCAGCACAAAAATCTAAGTTTTACCAGTAATACCAAACCAAAAAATTTCAAGATTGATAAATCTTTTGGCTTAACAAAGAATTTAACAAAGAATTTAGCAAAGAACCAATGTACAAATTTTTCATCATTGCAAGGTTGATGGTTGATTATATAACTCATTTTATTACTTTAACGCAATATATTCTAATAATTTGTTCAATTCTATGGAATTTAATGAACAGTTCTTTAAGAAAATGTTTTACAGGAAAACTATGTTAGATCAAAATTTTGTCATATCCAACTTTGAAGAAAGTATAAGCTTTGCAGCTGCTCCAACGTCATTAGCAATTTTTATTTCCACTGTGTCTACCTATATTAGAAAATAAATATTAGTGTGTTAATCCATAAATATCTCAGCCCTTTTTCTCTTTGAAGACATACTGAGTTGTTCCGAAAATAATTTACTATATAATATAGTTATACCTCAAATAGAAATGCCGAAGAGCTAGAATTCTTCCTTATAACTTATTTTTAGGTTATTTTAAAAAATATTAGGGACCACAAACTTATTCTTTTCCATTGATTAAAACTTGTTCTTATATGTCAGAAACCATTTGTAATTATCTATAACAGAAATACAGATTTCCTTAGCATTTAAAAATATTTTCAAACACTGGCATACTGCTCATAGAATGACAGTCAATATGACTATATAGTACAAATATATATTTACTAAGATGGAACATAAATATTAATTGATTAACAAAATAGGAAATTTTGATTTAATTACTCTTTTTCCTTTAAAGAAGGCAAAAGAAGCAAAAAAAAAAAAAAAAAAAAAAAGAAAAGAAAAGAAAAAAGAAAAACAACCCTGGCTTATTGTATTAAAAAGCATTTTAATTTGGTAGCTGCTTTTAAATACCTTGCTGTTCCGTGGCATTCCACTAACAAAACTTTCATATAAAAATTGTTAGAAGAAATATCTTGTCACATACTGTTGTAACCTCCAACTTCATTTAGCAAAACCCTAAATGTAATTCCACGCATGTTAAAGGAAGGTCAAGTAAAGAATTCTGTGGGTTATTTTGTTATGTAAAGGGAAGACTGACCTTACTTATACTTTTAGTTACACACTGGACTATATCCTGTAAGAGACTGGATTTTTGTTTTGGTTTTTCCATCCATTCGTACACTGAAAAATTTTCCATCATCCTACCTATAAAGCTATCAGAACCATCATTTTACTGCTTTTTCCCGAGTACAGATCAATAAAACTATCATGCTTGATTTTGAACTAAGAAGCACCCTATGTCTAATGCAATACAGTGCTTGGTGCTGTCTAATGATAAAAAGTTGGTAAATGGTTTCATCATATGGCACATGACCCAATAACGCAAATGCAAAGACTGGGTAAAACTGACATATTCATTAAGGTGCTACACACTTACAATAAACAATGAGTATTAGTAAAATAGCAACAAACGAATGCCAAAGAGTGCAGGATTTACCATGTACAGTCAGTTTACCTCTCATGGTATTAAACTAGCCAGCACAGGCATCCACTCCTTTTCTTCAACTGTGAATCAACATTATTCTAAAATATACATGGTAAAAACTGAGAAGTGAATGTAGCTTTTTCTCTCCAAAGTACTTTTCAATTATGTATTAACGCTATTAAAGAAAGTGATATAGGATTCTTTGCTTTTTAAAGAACTCATCTATTGAGAAAGTTCTTACTCATTAAAACTATAGAAGCAGTACCATATAAGCAGTATTAAACATTGCAAATGTTTTAGAAATGAGGAATTTTTTTCATGAGGATCTTGAAGAAATATGCCTAGTATATACTAAAAAATTTAAAACTCATAAAAAGTAGGTAGTAATTTACTGGATTTCAATTATATTGTAAGAGTTGCTTAAAATGTGGTACAAAACATTTAAGCACTCAACATGAAAATGCATACCTTTCAATAAACCATGAAAGAGTGCTTGCTGTCTGAGGGTTATCAGAAAAAATAAAAAATAAATATATATATATATATATATATATATTGAGAGCAAAACATTAAATTTGGAGAGAATTGCCTTTTTTAATTTGAAAAACTTAATAAACATTTTTAATAACCTTCAAATTAGAGAATTATATTTAGAATAAAAACCCAGCAACAGTAGTCACATAAATGACTATTATAGTCTAAAGCTAGTGAATTGTGTATGAATCGAAAATACCTAAAGTACAGTATTAAGTAGAAATTTTGCTATACTAGTCTTTTTAAATACAATACAGTAATAATTTCCTAGGACATCCATTTTCCCACCTAACAATATTAATATTGTTAATATAAAATTTATTTCAGTAAAAAAGTAAAGATTTGACCAATATATCTATGGAATACAATTAAGAACTATCTTACATGAAATTGCAGGGCCCATCCTCATTTTCAGAAGCCTAATATAGTGTCTGGCAGAAGATACTCTACAGATGTTTAGTTCATTTCTAAGTACAATCTATTTTTCACATACAATCAAAATGCAGCAAAGTTTACAAAGATACGTAAGTGGATATAGGCTTTCTGGCTGACTTCATGGGGTCCCACTGATGACTAGGTGTAAATCTTCATATCCATAGAAAACTTGAAAGCTGATAATTGTCTGGGTAAGGACCAAAAAACAAAGTCAGGGAAACATGTCACCTAAGTAATGATTACTTTATAGAGCTGGTAAAAAGCGGCCTAATCATCGCAACATCCTACAGTATCAATCACTCACTAAAATGAAACACGTGAATCTTGAACAAATATATGTTAAATCAAGTTTATAAGTAATTGCTTATTCAAAATAAGCCACGTTTGTCAAATTCTATCCTAATGAGGATGAGAGGGAAATATGTTTTTAATTCTTATTAGGAGTACTACATTTTTAACAGTACTTAATTTAGCTGTTAATTAGAAAATGTGAGAGCCATAACAAACATCAAGAAAAAAATTCTAAATTAAAAAAAAAAGCAAAAAACTTTCACGGTAATGAGAAGTATACCAGGAAAGATGGGGGAAAGGAGAAAAAAAATTAATCTCACACTTGAGTGAAAAAAATCAAATATATGTATTTTTTGAAACTAACATGGATTATGTCAACCAGCTGGCCCCACTATGTACCATGTTTGCTATGAATGAGGACATCCAAGTTCAGATCAGATGAAAAGTTCTGCCCTTAAGTGGTTCATTAAGTCAAACTCACAAGTAAACATTTACAAATGTATTTGTTTTTGTAAATAAGGATTCTCAATACAAGAGTAAGGGATGTATTTACTGAACTGATTAACTGGAGGTTGAGGGGGAAGGGCTAGTATTAGAGAAAGTCAAAATTATTCAGCAAAAATAAAGACTCACAACCAGTGAAAGTAGTATCTCTTAAAGGGGGCAATAACAAATTATTGCTTTATAAATGGGCAAATCATAGCTCTAAAGCAATATACCTTAACATTTATAGAAAAGGATTAGTCTAGATAGTCATGGTAGCTGCTTGCCTTTAATCCCAGAACTGAAGAGGCAGAGGCAGGTGGATCTCTGTGAAATAAGCCAATCTGGTCTAGAATGGATTTCCTGATCATAGACTCTGTCTCGAAAAAAAAAGCCTCTGTGTAAAACTTTGAACTGCTATGCATGGAATTAGGCATGAAAGTTTCATCTCTGACAAAAACAAAAATCTTGGAATCTTGAGTAATTCTTCAGGCTTTCTAAATATCACAGCATGGAAAATGAAGAGTTATATAATGCGGCCTCCAAGGTATTATCTACTTGAACAATTATCCTCCTAAAATATCAACAGTATTTAACACTTAGAATATAAGCATGCTAAAAATATAATAAAAGGTTTTCAAGTCATAAATTTTATCTCCTTTACAGAAAATACAGTCTTCTAACCATAGTAGGGACTAAGTAGGAAATAGAAGAATAAGAATGCTTTCAAAGGAAAATATAAACAGCTGGGTATGGTAGCACATGCCTGTATTCCCACCATTCAAAAGGTTGAGGGCAGGATGATCATGCATTCAAGACCAGACTCAGCTATATACCAAGACCCTGTCTCAAAAAAGAGGAATCACAAACTAAACATTAAATTCAAGACTGTAAATTTTTACTTAGTTGTCTACTAGATAACTACTACCCCAATTGTCTATACAAGTTGCATACTTAACATTGGCTCCTATCATAAGTTCTACTTTCTATTCACTATATTATGCTTGCTAAGTTTTTAAAAAGACAGAAGTATTAGTAGTATTTATGATGGGAGACAAACTTGAAATTAGCACAGATTTCTACTTAAGTGCAGCAATCACATCTCAGAGAAAAGCTAAAAAAAAGAGTTCAAATTTATAACAGAAATGAAAGAACTAGGACTATGCTGTTTACAGCTACACAGTTCCCCGCCCATGTGTAAATGGCTACTTTTACACAGAGTTGGTAATTAAAATTTTACTGAACAAGTTTCTACATATGCAATGCTTTTCGGTCACTAAAATATGAGTATATCATGTTTTGTCTTTACCATCAACAAAACAAAATAAAACAAACAAAAGGAATCATCACATTGCAAGACTATGTCAAAGATTGTATGTCAAATATCTTTATAGATTTCTATTTCTTCAATCCTTCTTGCTGATCTCCTATTGTTGACATAAATTATGGAATCAGAGAAACCAATGCAGTTTTTAAAAAGAGAGAGGAATACACACAGAGAGAATATGAATATGAATGTGTGCATCCATCTTCAAAAAAAGGATAAAGAAATGTATAAATGAAACAAAATACCACTTCCTAATATAAGCTGTAAGTATGAGGCCTACAACAGAAATATATTTTTAGTATTTGTGAAACAAAATACAGCACTATATTTTGAAATATAAATAAATGTAATATATAAACATAAATAAAATACAGCACTAAAATGAAGCCACTAAGAACACACCACATAAGAATACAGAATAGTTTTTTTTATCAAAATTGTTATTCCATAAACCTAAATCTAGATTTACCTTTCATTTTGTACCTAGCTATAACATACTAGCTACAACTTCATGATTTCTTTAACTCATGAAAGTGAATTTTAGTAATTTATTTCCTTTCACATGATATGAACAATTTGTTTCACTACCTCTAGATGAAAAACTCGTCTCAATTTACAACAGTAAATAAATAATTCAGTTAAAACTGAAAGTGGTACCAATCCAGCAAAATATTGATGGGGAGGTTCGGCCTTCTATGCAGCAAGAACAACATAAAGTTTTCAATGGGGATTACTTGTTCAGACAAGTTACCAAGATTAGAGTGAAAAAAAAAAACCAGTTAGTTATGAAATAGCTAATATTTTCATGTTATGGAAAATAAATACCTGAAACTATGTGGGAAAAGATTATACCAATGGCATTTAAACTTTAAGCATTTTAAGCTTTGAACTTTACATAGTCAATATGAAACAAATATTTTACAAAAAAATGCAAGTGTAAAACCCAACCAAAGGCCTTATGAACTAAAATTTGAAATCTGCCAGGCAATTCAGACAAAATAAAAAATGGAGAAACTAAAAACACCTAACATAAAAACCAGCCAAGTCTTCCTACCCTAAAGTCAATATCCAAGCCACAGCCAGAAGCCAAAAGACAGAAACACTCAGGTCTACAACTGGATAAGCAGTTCCAACACAATTCAGATCCCGACATTTTCCCACTCAGAATCAAATGCAGGCAGCTTTTCCTGGTGAAGGAGGAAAAGCTCTCTACACGCAATTCTGTAAGTGACATCTAGAAAGTATGCCTCTTTCTGTCTCTCTCCCTGGCGCCTCGTTGGAGGAAGGAGGGGGTTGTTTTGTAGTCTCCCCCCACTGAAGCAAGGCACAATCAGATGTTAGCTGGGGAAACCACTTTTGACAACAGCAAACGAAAATAAAAGTGTCCTTCCTTCCCTGACAGGGTGGACACCCCACCTCACACACCCCTCCTCACTCCAGCCCCTCCTTCACCCCCCCCCAGCACCACCCCCTCCTCACCCCGGAGCTCCACTGCGTATGAGGTCTGGTGCTACTGCTGCTCGGAGTGAAAGTCAGAGCCAGAGGAAGGCAATGGAGCCCCCCCAGACACACTTACCTTTCCTGCCCCCCACTTTTGAGTGCCTTTCCTGGAGCTGTGGAGGATGACACAAAGGGTAATAAAGGGGGGGAGTGGAGGAGGAGGAGGCAAAGGAGGAGGAGGAGAGCTGGGGAAGTGGCTGGTGTAGGGAGATGTCTCCAGCCAGGGCCAAGCAGCAGCGGCAACAGCAGCAGTAGCAGCAGCAGCAGCAACAGCAGCAGCAGCAGCAGCAGCAACAGCAGCAGCAGCAGCAGCAGCAAAGGGTCTGTGTTGCTAAGAGGCTTTTGGTCTCTTTCTCTCCTCCTCTCCCGGCCACAGTGCAGGAGGGTGGAAGGGGCTCGGGAAGCAGGCGAGTAGAGGGCTGAGGGGGCAGGAGTCGTGGATGGGGGGGTTTTCTAAGAAGAAGAAACTCCTCTCCTCTCTCAGGCTCAATCCCCCACTCAGGGCTCGGAGCTGGAGGGTGGGGGAGGAACTCAGCCGCTTTCCCCCCACCCCCCTCAATTCAAGGTTGAAGTGGGGTAAAATTAGTGTCCTGTCCCTTTAAAAATAGAAATAAAAGGTGCCCCCCCTCTGCCACTGCCTCCCTCTTCATCATCAGCTGCTGCTGCTGCTGGGGTCTCTCTGCTTGGGGGGGAGGGGGGGCTCGGGTAGAAGAGACGGGAGGCACTCACTGCGCATGCCCCTTTCTGACGGGAGGCTGGTTGGTGGAAGGCAGGAGGAGGGGGAGGGGAGGAAATGAGATGTTTTCCCAGAAGGCTCCAAGGCGCTTGTCGACCCGGAAGACGTTGTAGCAGGGGGTAGCGGGGCGGGGGCGGGAAGAGGGAGGAAGTTGCTACTCTTTAACACCCCCAGCTGCCTCCTCCCTCCTTAGGGAAAGTGGAGGGACGGAAGTAGGCGTGGACCGAGGGGGGGGGAGGTCACGTGCCGGGGCGGGGCGGGGCCGCAGAGGCGGAGGGAGCGCTGCGCATGCTGGGAGCCGCTGTGTGCGCTTGGCAGCCGCGGGGGAAGCGGAGCCCAGGAGGAGGTGAAGAGCCCGGGCGCTCGCAGGCGTCGGCAGCCGGCTTTGCCCCGGTGTAGGCAGGCTTCGCTGCGACAGGTGAGGCTGGTGTCCTGGGCCGGGGCAGGGCGGCCGTGGCCCCCGGCGGGTGGAAAGAGCGAAGATCTCCGTCTTAGGAGCCGGAGAAAGCGGTAGGCTCGTGTAGGCCGCGCGAGCCTAGGGCAGGCGGGCTGCTTCGGGCGGTCGGCTTCCCGGAGACGCCGTGGACGAAGCCTTGAGCAGGGAGGGCAGAGTTCGGCAGAGACTAGTGGCGGAAGGTTCGTGGGGGAGGTGCGTGGTTGGCCAGGGTGGAGAGGAAATCGGGATCTCTGCCCTGGGACCCACCACCTCACCCTTGCTTCGGAGCCTGGGACCCAGCTGGGAAAGCCAAACCGGATGTGTGAATTTTGATCAACTTCTGCGGTAGCCTTGCGATGTACACATCCTGTGCGCCTTCCTTTTCTGTTTTCCTTGGAATCGATTTTGGAGGAGCTGCAGGCAAAAACGGGCAAGGGAGGTTTGAGGGAAGGCTCCCTGCACGCTCTGTCTGAATGCTGCCACACAAAAGACTGCACCTTCTGAGGATGCGTGGGCTTGTGTGGTCCTTCATACTGAGTTTTGTCCTTAAAAATAGACACCTCGAAATGTTCTTGTCTTGTAGAGTAGAATAAAAAGTTTCTTTAATCTGGTGTTTCGTTATTTTATAGTGAAATAACGGTTTCTTTTCCACCTTCACATTTTTTACGATTAAAATCGTTAGTCTTTCCTTGCTTTTTGTAAAGATACTTTAATGATGCAAGTCAATGAGATTTTTTAGAGAATTCGAAGATCCTCGAATTAATTGTTAGTTAGCATTACTAATTTTAGTTCTGCTCAGTAGGATTCACCGTCAGTTATTTTATTTGACACATCTTACTTGGTGCAAGTCTCTACAGTGGACCCTATTTATGTATCCATGCCCCTGTCCTTACCTTTTCTTTGTGTGAGGGAGATAATTATGTCAGGTGGTCTCAAAATAAAACTCCAGTGCCCCAAAATTTATTAGAAAACCAAATCTTAATCTCGTAATAGAAAATATATGTATACATACATATATATACGTATATATGTGTATATATGTGTGCACATATATATGTATATATACACATATATAGTATATATGTATATATAGCAAGAAAACTAATATGGTTTAGATAGGACTTTTAAATCCTGTTTTATGTAAGAGGCTAAATACAAGGGAAAATGCACAAAACACAAATGTAATGAACGACTGTAATGTAACCTGTAACCACTATGAATCAAGAACTGAAGCATTTGATTTCAAGAACTGGAAGTACATGTCCACTAATTCCTTCCAGACCATTCCTCCTCAGGTGCCTCCTTGATAATAACAATATCTTAATTATTAAGACAATCACTATTTTTCTTTTAGTAGCTTGTAAAAACTTGTGTCAGCATTCCTAAACAAATATTAATTTGCCTCTCTTTATTAATTTGCAAGTAGTTCAAATATCCTAGTAAGTATCATTTTTTTTTCTTATTTACTCAGCTAAGATTTGACGCTGTTACTATATTTTGCTGTAATTCATATATTTTCAGTGTGCCTTAATAGTATCTGAGGTATAAGCTTTTATTAAGAATAAGCCACAGTCTTAATGGACGCTTGGCTTATGTTCATTTTTTAACTACTTACAAACAATCTAGTTCAGAATATTTACAAATATCTACACAAATGATTTCTTATGCACATAGCTATGTATCTTTTTGATTGTATATGTCTGTCTTCAGTTTCACCAAATTTTAAAATGGATATGCCATTTTATACCCCTGCCTCAATGTGTGATAGACCTTTCCCTGTGCCATCTCAACAACAATTATATTTTAATTTTGCCAGTCTGATTAATTTAGTTTTGATTTGCACTGTCTTGATTACAGTTCTGTACTGAAGATATCCCTGTATCAGAAACTTTCTGGCTGTTTGGCTATGTACTTTTTGAAATTGTGTTTTTAATCATCTTTATAAATCTTTTGTGTAGTTTTTTTTTTTTTTTTTTTTTGAATTTGCTATTTTCCATAAGGATTTGTAGCATTGGGGCAGATAGCTAGTTTGTTCTTGGAGTATTACTTATTTTCAATATAGTATGTTTAACTGTCTTAGTTTATATGTTGTTACTGTTCCTTAAATTTTATATTCAGTTTTATCTCCAGGAAACAAGTTTTCTATTTGTATTACTCAGAACAATTGTCACCAGCTGCATGAAATGAGCACTTGAAATGTTTGTAGGTATGAATGAGAGTGGGAACTTTTGGGGGAGAGGTTTTGGGGGGGATTTCAAGACAGGGTTTCTCTGTGTAACAGCCCTGGCTGTCCTGGAACTCTCTTTGTAGACCAGGCTGGCCTCGAACTCACAGAACTCCACCTGCCTCTGCCTGCCCAGCACTGGGATTAAAGGCATGCGCCACCACAAGTATAAATTACCCTAGTTTCTCCTTATAATGGCTTGTTTAAATTATAACTACTTTTACCTTGTTTTGTTTTATTAAATATATTGGAAAATGTTAAATTACTTAAGATTTACACTTATATTGAACAACAGTGTTCTCAACTATAAATATTTAGTTAGAAATTTCTACATCTTTGCCACTTCTTAAGATTACTGTCCTGCATTTCTGACTGTCCTTTTGGTATCTTTTTCCTTTTATTTCAGTATAGTCTGTGGAAGTTTCTTAATGCAGACAACCAACTACATCTCTTCTTTGCTTCTAAGCCCTTATTTTGCCTTTGTTTTTTGAGGAGTTAAGGTTTCTAGCAGCTTTGTGATTGTTTTTCACCACTTTGAAGACATTCTACTGGTTTTTGTTTTTTTGTTTGTTTTTTGGAGTGTTTTGTTTGTTTTGTTGTATTTTTTCTTCTGTTACTTCCAGAAATTAGCTCTCAATCTAATTCCTGGTGCATTGAGAGAATTTTTTTCTTTTCAGAGACAGAGTTTGAGAGTGTAACTTTGTAGCCCAGGCGGGCCTCAAACTCACAGAGATCTGCCTGGCTTTGCCTCCTGAGTGCTGGGATTAAAAGTGTGCGCCATCACCACCCAGCTTGAAAATTGTTTTATTTTTGAAAAATACTCTGTTTGCTATGATTTTACTGTGATGAGGGGGGCTAGAATTCTTTGTTATGCTTTAGAGTCTTTGTGGATTCTGGTATCGATATATCATTATCTTTGTAAAAGCATAAAATGAACTGCTAGTAATTACCTCCTCATGTAACATGAATCTTAAAAGGTCTTCTAAATAGAAATAACTTGGAACCAGCTATTTGGATAAATTCTGAAAGATCAGAGAAACAACAAGCCACAGCCAACCTCACCTTGCCAACTCCTCAGCTGATCTTGTTTCCTTAAACTGAAAGTCTGAGTCCTCACTGGAATGGATCTCAGTTGAACTGCTTAAAGGCCTAAAAGCTTAAAAGTCTCTAGTTCCAGGCCTTCATGCCTTTTATACCTTTCTGCTTCCTGCCATCATTTCCTGGAATTAAAGGCATGTGTCTTTCCCAAGCAAGACATCAGATGTCAAGTCCTAGGATTAAAGACGTGTGCCACCGTGCCTGGCTCTGTTTCCTGTGTGGCCTTGAATTCCCAGAGATGAGGATAGACCTCTGCCTCTGGAATGTTAGGATTAAAGGCATGTGCTACCACTGCCTAACCTCTATGTTTAATATAGTTGCTGTTCTCTTCTCTGATCCCCAGATAAGTTTATTGGTATACCCAATCTATCAACCACATCCTTGACTTTCATTTGCATGTATTTATAGTTAATTTGTTGTCTTTGACAAGAAGTTCAGGTTCTAAAATTTTTTGAATGTTTCTGCTGATTTACAATGTTTTATTTCTTGGGTATCTGTTCCAGCTGTGGCCTTTGGGAAATTACAGGAATATGTTGTAGGATAATCTTTTTGTATGCTGTGAAGATGTATCTTTGCCAAGGTGCCTTTTGATTGGTTTAATAAAGAGCTGAGTGGCCAATAGCTAGGCAGAAAAGGGTAGGTGGGATTTCTGGGGAGAGAGAGGACAAGGAGATAATCTAGGGTTCTGAGATGCCGTGAGACTCTGAGGAAGTCTGGCATAAGGGTACAGAGCAGAGGTAACTGAGCCACAGTTGAGCAGAATGTAGATTAATAGAAGCAGGTTAATTTTGAGTTATAAGAGTTAGTTGGGGACAAGCCTAAGCTAAAGGCCAAACTTTCATAATTATTACTAAATCTCTGGGTTGTTATTTACAGGCTGGCAGTCCTGATGAAAAGGTACTACTACAGGAATATGTAAGGTACAAGATAATGGTATTTTTGAGACATCACACTATTCTAGGAAAGATTCCTAGGGTTATCAGTTATAAATGACTTTATTCATATCCAAATCTTGGAATTTCCTGATATATAGATAACATTTAGCAGGACTTAAAATTTTGTTGAAATCTTGCCATCCTTACCCTGATTTGGTGCCCTTAATTTCTTAACTTAAGTGGGTGATTGTCTGAGTACCCACCTTTGGTGGGCATTGAGCTCTGGTGTTTTAATAATCCAGCAAAGCCTTAAGTGAGTAAGCCTTTTTATTGGCCATATATTTTGTATATGTCATCAGCATAGAAGTAACTAAATATGGGAGTTATTTCTGATTTACCTCTTTTTAGATTTTGGTTTGTAATTTCAGATTGCTTTATTTCTTTTATTGTCAAGTGTGTGCATCTGTGCATGTTTTGGACCTTGCAAGATGATCCGTCTAGTTTGCCTTTACCATAACTTTAAACCTCATATATACTCTTTGTTGTGTATAGTGTAAGTGATAGAAGTTCTTGATTCTTCTGAATATGTTGGAAGGATACATTGACAAATATCACTGGAAAAAAAGTGATACTTAGAAATTACAGAAACACTGAACAGCCATCCAGAAATAAAATATCAGTGAGAGTATGTTCACTGGTCTTTAGTTTTCCTTTTAGCATTCTTAATCACCTATGTCAATAAGAATGTATAGGTAGTTAGCCTTTTTTTAGTATATGAAAACAGATTGTATATTATTGTATATCACCTTTTTTCTCATGTTGCTGAGATTCAACTTCTTGATACATCAAACTGTAAGTCATATATTTCCATTACCATATACTAATGTCTCATATCTCATATAGTGAAGACATTTACATGTTTGGGATACTTGTATTAAGATGATAAATCTACATCAGCCTTAATAGTAATTCCTAAAATTGAAAAACAGTATTATTTAAAGCTGTATAGTTTAATACCAGAAGAATTTGCCAAAATAACTGAAAAATGTTCTGAGACAGGAAATACAGGCTGTGACACCCATCCTCGTAACCTTCCTGGACTAAGCAAAGTGCCAAGTAAAGACCAAAATATTTTAGTTTCCCTTTAACAAAGAGTTGTGAGGCAGGTTTAAGTATAAACCATGTAGAAATACATCATCTTTTGTCTATTTTGCTTCTTTGTTTCTTTTGAGACAAGATTTTCCTATGCAGTCCCAGGCTTTATGTTACCTAGGCTGGCGTTGAATTTACCATGCTTCTCTTGACTTGGATTCTAAAATACAGAATTACAGCTTTGGCTGCCACAAGACGTAGTGATTTTTACCTTTGAAATTACTACCTGAAACAGGAAACAAATTGATTAAAAATATTTAATAGTTTTAATATCTTGCTTCTTGTACCATAGAAGCAAATTTGATTTCGCATTTGACCATTTGGCACTGGATGACCAGTTGATGACGACCTACCTGGGGAAGACCACTATCTTAGTTAGGGTTACTATTACTGTAATGAAACACCATGACAAAGGCTAGTCTTACAAAAGAAGGCATTTAGTTGGGAGCTTGCTTACAGTTTCAGAGATTTAGTCCATTATCATCTGTAGTTGGAGTTTTCTCCAGTCCCGCTCCAGCTGCAACCGCTCAGACCCAAGTAAACACACAGAGACATAGTACTTGTAAACTGTATGGCTGTGGCAGGCATTTTGTTATCTAGTTCTTATATCTTAAATTAACCCATTTCTATTCATCTATAAGTTGCCACGTGGCCTATGACTTACTGGTACTTTACATCTTGTTTCTCATGGCGGCAGTGGCTGGCAGAGTCTCCTGACTCAGCCTTCCTCCTCCCAGCATTCTCCTCTCTGCTTATCCCGCCTCTACTGTACTTCCTGCCTGGCTACTGACCAGTCAGCGTTTTATTTATCAATCAATCAGAGCAACACATTCACAGCATACAGAAAGACATCCCCAGCAATCGTGGGGAGCAATGCAGGCATACATTGCTCTGGAGCAGTGGCTAAGAGCCATGCATATTGACCCTAAGACCAAGAGAGTAAAAGAGAGATTGGGCCTTGCACAGGCTTTTGAAACCTCAAAGTTTACTCCCAATGACACATTTCTTTCAACAAGGCAATACCTACTCCAAGGACACATGTATGAGCCTATGGGGCCATTCTTACTCAAACCACCACAACCACCTCTCCCACTCCTTACTTTACTAAGTTGCCTATAGTTCTTTGTGTTGTGTTGAGGTCTTGTAGGCCTTTCCCAGTCCAGTTTGGAATGTCCATTGGTGTCATCCTTGTTTCAGGTTACATTTGGACAGGCATGCTAGTGAGACCTTAGGGGTATAGCTTCTAATTTTTCTAGGAGACATAGTCCTACAGCAAACTCCCTGATATTTTGGCTCTTAAAATCTTTCCCAGTTACACAATGTTCGCTGAGTCTTAGGTGCTTGGAATATTTTGTATATATAGCCATTGGAACTAGGCTCCACAACTCCACATTTTGATTGGTTGTGGTTTTTTGTAGTGATCTCCATCTTTTTCAAAAAGAAAAGTTTCCTTAATGAAGTGTGAGGACTTCACTTATCTTTGGGTATAAAAACAAGTGTTTATAGATTGTCATTAGGGATTATGCTGCTTTAGTAGATTGATGGTTGTAGATTCTCCCCAAATAACCATGATTTCACCAGTTCTGAGTAGTTACTAGCTTTCTAGTACTGGGCTGGTATCCCTTTCTTGAGTGAGTCTTAAGTCCAGTTAGAGAGCAGATGGTGACCACACAAATATGTGTGGTACCATGCTGGTTCCTGACGTGATTCATAGGTGTCATAACTGGGTATGACTATTGATTGCTTCCCTCCTTTTGAAGCTTATGTGGCACCTTCTGGTATCATGAATACTAGTTCTCAGGGAGAAGGCATTCAGGTCAGTTCAAGCTCAGAGGTCTTTGGGCCCTGTTTCTGAAGTGCATGCTATCTTCAGCAATGGGGATTCCACTTTGGTGGTGGACAAAGACAACAGCAGTAGGCTATATGTTTTAGAACTAGTAGATAGCCTTGGCCAACAGTTCAAAAGAGGGCTTCCTATGTCTGCTATTAGAGTTTTTGTCTTTGGCTCTTGGGAGTACTGTCAGCCCAGATAAGAAACTAACCAAGCCAGTGAAAGACTCCTGTAATTAAAACTTTAAGACACTGAAGAAAGAAATTGAAGAAGACAGCAGATCGAAGGGTCTCCTATGCTCATGGATGGGTGAAAGTATAATTGTGAAAATTGCCATTCTACCAAAAGAAATTACAAATTCAACTCAATCCTCATTAAAATTCCAACACAATTCATCACAGAAATGAAAAAAGAGTTTTCGGGCTCATATTGAAATACATACACACAAAAAAAGGATAGGCAAAACAATCCTGAATAATACTTTTTTAAAAATGTTGGAGGTATCACCATCCCAGATTTCAGGTAATACAGTGTGGTATTGGCATGAAAACAGACACTTTGATTAATGGAGTCAAATTTAAGACCCAGACAAATACATACACACAACTATGGACACATTATTTTTGACAAAGAAGCTAAAAACACAACATTGTAGAAAAGACAGCATCTTCAACAAATGGTACTGGGCAAATTTGATGTCTGAATATAGAAAAATGCAGATGGATCAAAGACCCCAGCATAGGACCAGACAACCCTGAATCTGATAGAAGAGAAAGTGAGAATAGGCTTGAACTTAGCACAGGGAAAGATTTTCTGAGCACAGTTACCAATAATACCAGCACAGGTACTAAGACCAAGCCTATACTATCCTTAAAAGTCCAGTAGAACTTATATCTTGGCAGTAACCTACAGCTACCTAATTGGACTTAGGACATGAATTATTTTAACTTGTTTCATTCGTTTCATTCACAGAACATTTTTTTTCTACTTCAACTATTATAGGTAGTTTTGCTGCATACAGTATTCTAGGTTGGCATCTGTAATCTTTTACAACTTCTCCAAGCCTCTTGGCTTTAAAAGTTTCCATTGAGAAATCAGCTATTATTGTGGTATGTTTCCTTCATAGATAACTTGTGGTTGATTTTTCTTCATCTTCATCTTTGTCTCCCCCTCCCTTCTTCTCTTTCCTTCCTTCTCCTTTCTTATTCCTTCTTCTCTTCCTCCTCTCCCCCTCTCCTCCTCTCCCCTCTTCCTCCTCTTCTTTCTCCTTCCTTTCAGTACCCTCTCCTTGTTTTTTATTTAATGATTTAACTATAATGTGCCATAAGGGCCTTTTTTTCTAGTCCTACTTGGTGTTCTGTATGCTTCTTGTATCCTGCAATGTCTGGTTTTATGTGTCAATTTGACACAAGCTAGAGTCATCAAAGGAAAGAGCCTCAGTTAAGGAAATACCTTCTTGAGATTCAGCTGTAAGGCATTTTCTCATTTAGTGATCAATGAGGGAGGGCCTAGACCATGGTGGTTGGTGCCATCTGTGGGCTGCTGGTCCTGGGTTCTATAAGAAAGTGGGCTAAGCAAGCCATGGGGAGCAGCCAGTAGGCAGCTGCCCTCCATGGCTTCTTCATCAGCTCCTGCCTCCAGGATCCTTTGGGATCCTGTTGGAGTTCCTGCCCTGACTTCCTTCAGTAATGAACAGCAGTGCTGAAGTGTAAGCCTAATAGACTCTTTCCTTCCCAACTTCCTTTTTGGTTATTTATCTTTCATCGCAGCAATAGAAACCTTAAGGAAGACACATCTTTATATATTTCCTTAATTTGGGGAACTTTTCTTCTGTAATTGTTTTTGAAGATCTGGTTTATTCCACTGACTTTGAATTCTTGTCTTCATCTATGTCTGTAATTTAAGATTTGATCTTTTCATGGTGTTTGTTCCACTGTTCTTTTCATGTTGTCGGCCCCAATCCCGTTTTCTTTGCTTCCTAGTCCAAGTCTTCTACTTCAAGTTCTAATAGTCTGTTTTTCTTGATCCATTCTACTAAAAAGATTTTCTCTCAGTTTTCTATTTGGGCTATTAAGGTTTTCAGTTCCGTCTTAATTTAAGCTTGTGCTCTCCGATATGTATTACTCATTTCTGAATTCAGTTTTTAAAACTGAGTTGTCTTTGTCATTTAATTCAGCCATGTGTTGTGTTTTCTTGGACTAAGACATTAAACCTTGGTTTGTCAATTGTGTAGTATTCTTGAGTAGAACAAGAAATGGAAGGTGTTCTGTACGAATGATTCCATTGCATGGTTGGGTAAGAGAAACATTCTGTATGAAAGAAGTATATTTGAACTTTAAGAGAAAGGGAGGAATAGTCAGGAGAACCTTGTTAATTATGAGAGTGCCAAATAAGCCTGTACATGAACAAATGGAAACGGTTGTAGGTTTTTTGTTTGAAATTTTTAAGCATGTTTTACATTTAAGAATTTGTATCTGATTCTGTAAATGTAATTTTTAAATAACTAAAGCAGACAGTGTTTATTCATCCTGTTCTTATTTTTTTTTTTTAGGATTTGAGTTGGTCGAAATGAGCAATCGTAAAACAAAGAGCAACAGTATAATACATGCAGAGTGTCTATCAGAGGTGAGTATGCTCCTTTAATATCAGGTCCTTGCTAAAGATGAACAGAAAGCTAACCATCTTTTTGACCTGGTTTGTTTGTCTGTTTTCCCTTAGCACTTTATAGGCTGCTTTACATTCTCAGGGGAGATATCTTTATAAGTTCCTGAAAACAATGGGTAAAAATAAGTTTCTCCAAATTGGACACTTGTATATGAAATGATACACCATGTTGTTATTGTTGAAGTTCTTGAAGGCATCTGTCCCATGAAGTTTGATGTCTAAAGGTGCTGTGTAACTTTACCCTTTGTATTTGGATAGTTGAATCCAACTTTTACTATGTCTTTCTAAAATAGTCTAGTTTAAATTTAGTTAAATATTCAGATACAAGGTTTGCACTTCTATTAAATATATTCTAAAGTATTTTTTGTTCTTTTTAGTTTCTGTTATATATGAAACTTCTTAATTTCATCTTTGTTTTGGTCATAGTTTGTAAAAATATAATTAATACTAATATATTGCAGAAGTCATTAAATATTACTGTTTTTTACTTTATTTTGGAGTTTTTTAATGTTCAACATTGTGTCATCTTAAATTGGAGAAGTTTTATTTTTTCCTTTTCAGTTTGAATGTGCTTCCTTGGCAGGGGCAAGGGCAGTGCTGGGGATATCCCCAGAGCTTTGAGCATGCAAGACAAGTGCTGTCCTGAGCCACATGCTCCTGGTGGCAAAAGGAGAAAGAAGAGTCAGTCTTCCACCATACCCTGTCCCTGAGTGACTACTGTATTAGCCCCAGATTCAGAAAAGGAAGCACTTTACACTGGCTTGCTTTTTAAAAGGCGACTTGATTATTTTGACTTTTTTTTTCCCAGCTAAGTCTAAGACAATAATTCTAAGACCAATTTGAAATCAGTTACTCTTAACAAATTCATTTTTTAGTTCGCTCCAGTGATGTCTTTTCTTTTTCTTTTCCTTTTTTTTTAAATTTATTTTCACTTATTTAGGTATTTTATTTATTTTTGCAGTTATGGTGGTAGAAACCAGGGCCTAGACATATAAACCTATACTAAGCGGTAGGTTTATCCTGGAACTACAGCCATAGGCCTTATTACTTACCTTTTTCTTTTTTTTTTTTCCTTTATTAAGAAATTTTTTATTCATTTTACATACCAACCACAGATCCCCCTCTCTTCCCTCCTCCCACTGCACCCCCAGCCTCCCTCCCACAACTCACCTCCCATTCCCTCTGAAAAGGTAAGGCCTCCCATGAAAAGTCAGCAAAGCCTGGTCATTCAGTTGACACAGTCCAAGCCCCTCCCCCTGCATCAAGACTGTGCAAGGTGTTCCACCATAGGTAATAGGCTTCAAAAAGCCAGCTCAAGCACCAGGTCTTATTACTTACTTATAGAATAGTTAAATGTCATTTCTTTCACATAATTGAATACTGGCTTGTAGGTTGATCTAGTATTTACTGTTTTGTAGTTTGTTACTTGAATTTGTCATTTTGTTCTGCCTTTTTTGCAGGGTCTTTTTTGAATCATATCCTTGTAGTACTTCTGTGCCCAAAACCTAATGGGTACTTAAAACTACATGAACCTTTAAGTTTAGTTTTCTGTAGAATCCTGAAATTAAAGCAGGTACAGATTGATAGTGACTAAGCTAAGCCATTTTAGGTATGTTAATATCTAGAGAGACCATTGGCTATGGAGTTGCACTGGCATTAATTATTGGATTGGATTGCATTGCTAGGTTTCTTCTTGTCTTTGTTCTTTGGATGACATTCTATACAAACTAAAGAACGTAATTCATTCCTTACATGAGATCAACCTTCAAGTTGATTATACATTGAAATAATTCTCCAATTCATTGACATGTTCATTCCCAAATTATCATTATTTATCTGAGACTAGGTAAATGAATCTAGTTTTATAACTCACAAAAATGCCAGAGTTGTTAGTATTTATTCAGTTCCTGACTGCTAGAAATAAACTTTACTTTTATTGCATATATAATATTTTAATTTTTTGCATCTTATGTTTATCAGGTACAAAGAATTTTACGTGAAAGATTTTGTCATCAGAGTCCACATAGTAACCTATTTGGAGTGAATCTACAATACAAGTAAGTCTAGCTGTCAGCTCCTCTATTATAAATATATTTCCATCTGTTCTCCAAGTTTTGTAAATTCTAGTCATACACAGATTTTATCTTAAATAATGAGGTTGAAGTTATGTTTTATATATAGAAATGCTGACTATTGTGAAACAAGAACACATACAAGTACGTATATAATGAAAAGGTCCCTTAACACTCTTTTCTGTCTATTATCTGATATTTTTCAGAAAATTCTGACATTCTTGTCATTAACATGTGGCAGCCAGCTCAGATAATGATGAGCAAAGTGCCAGCAAAAATAGTTACTGTAAGCCCAAGGGACCTAAAAATTAGCATGATTGTCCGTTATTCTCTACTACTATGAAACCCAATAAATTCAAACCTTCCTGGGTTTTCTCCTCAGGTCTCTATAAAGTCTCAAATGGACTATGTTTTTTTCTCAGTATTCTATACAGGAAAATTTAGATCTTCACAACCTAAAGAGCCCAAAGGAGAAAAGTAATGTGTGCCTTGAAATTTAGCTTTTTTTTTTTTTTTTTTTTTTTTTTTTTGCTCTTTCAAGACAGGGTTTCTCTGTGTAGCTTTGCGCCTCTCCTGGGACTCACTTGGTAGTCCAGGCTGGCCTTGAACTCACAGAGATCCACCTGGCTCTGCCTCCCGAGTGCTGAGATTAAAGGCGTGCGCCACCACCGCCCGGCGAAATTTAGCTTTTTAAAGGTATGACTCAGTAAATTTTTGTACCTTAATTTTTAAATTTTTCACCTTTTCATATCATTTTAGGTATTTAATTGACCTCCTCAAAAGAACTGTTATCAATGGAGAAAGTAACTCTGTACTCATTGTTGGGCCACGAGGATCAGGAAAGACCATGGTAAAAAATTTTCTCGTGTATCATTGCTTTAATAACCATTTGAGGTTTCTTTCATCAGATGACACTGACAATGTTTTTCATTTCATTAGACTTCAGTATTCTGTTTTCTATTCCCTTTAGATCGCAGTAGACATGCACAAATTTAGGATGTAGTATTGAAGTTGCTCTTGCCTTTTTTAACCGAATCATTTCTCACGGTGACAAGTTTTTTCTCAGTATTGGTTCTGTCATTGTCTTTTGTCCCTCATATTATATTTGAGACTGCCAGTTGACAAAGAAACAAGCCGTTCTGACTTTGAACTGCCCATACATTGTACCCATTCCCGAGTGTGTGTGTGTGTCTGTGTCTGTCTGTCTGTCCATGGTCCATGGTGTGCATGTGTGCACATATAAGCCATGGTGTGTGTAGAGGTCAGTGGATAACTTTGGTGTTGATCCGTGGTCCTCATGTTCCACCTATTTTGAGACTGGGGGTCCTCTTTCATGTTCTCTTCTCAGGATATTGGCCTATAATCTTTCAGGTATTCTCCTGTCTCCTCCTATCTGTCACCAAGAATATAACTGCCTGCTGCCACACACATGGATTCTTTGGATCCCAACTCAGGACCACACACTTTGCAGTAGGCACTTTACCCTCCATGCCATCTATACCCAAACCTGTGACCTTTTTGGGTATTCTTTACTTCAAACCTCAAAGTTTGGTTTAATCTCTTTTATATATATTAGGCCATTATGCTCCCCACCTGCATTTTTTACCTTTTACACTTTATTATTAACTTTTAAACAAATCTTTAGTATCTGTTTATGCCCTCAATATTTATGTCATACTTTATCTCTATATTTGGTTAGTTAACCTCAGAAAAAAAATGCACCCCACACACACATTTGTTCTTTTTGTACAATATAGGAAACATATATACATCAAAATTTGAGCGTATTAATGTTTAGTTTTAAGGTGCTGAGTTGTATAAATTGTATTTTTCTAGTATTTTTTAGTACCAAATTAATAACTTGTTGAATGGATTTTAGTTTCTAGTAAATACACGTTTAAAATAGTAAATTAAAATTATGTCTATTTTTTAAAACAGTGTCTGTTGATTCTAAAGATGAGGAAATTAGATTTTTATTTTTGCTAATGTTTCCATTGTATAAAGCACAATATTGGTTTTTAACAACTTTTTTACTGTTTCAGACTTTTCACATTTTTGGAAGTGTTTTGTCTCTAACTTGCTTTGGTCCTTGTGCTCAGTTGTAGTTTTCTTTTGCATTTGACTTACTGGAATTTTGGTTTTACTTTTTTTTCAACAAGAGGACTATGTAAAATACGTTTGTGGTTTTAATTGTTTTACATAACTTACTAAATGCCTGGGGATAATATTTTTGCTCAAGAATTTTTGTTTTTTTATTTTCTTGCTTCCCTTAGAATTGCATGGATTTTGCTCAGTTTTTTTTTTTCCCCCCTGGGGAAAATCCTGGGACAAGATTTTCTGCAATTTTTGGTTGTATAAGTGGCTAAGTTATCAAATCAGAAATCCCAGATATCCATGGCTTACTAGGACACATTTGCTTTTCCTTTGTGCTTATTGTGAATAGTACACCAGTAATGAACAAATGCAAGGAAGCAAGTCTGTGTGAAATGAAAGTTTTATTAATGTCTGTTCTTTAAAGGATTTGAAATGTTTTCTAATAGTGTGATTCATTAATTGAAACAGAAAATGGTAACCAAATAAAATGTTTATGTCAGTGATACATAAGAGTTAGGAGGCAGCACACAATGCAATACTTTTAAAAAATATGTCGAAAATGGTGTTTTAAGGGAAAAAGTTTATATGATATATGGATGTTCTCATACAGTTTGGGGCTGATCCAAAGGCAGAAAAGCACCATCTTGCCCCTGATGGGCTTTTTTAATGTTACTTCTCAGCTCAGCTACTAAAGTAGTTGGACAGTTGTACCTGGAGAGGTTGGTTTTGAAGGGATCTAGATCTAGGATACCTGTGATTTAAAGGAGAATTCCCTGTTTTTTAAAATCCACACAGCTATACCTAAAATAGTTTCTGTTTACTATCTTTTTGTGAAAACCAGCAACTTAAAATGTGTATAAAAATTTTGTTAGTCCTTTTGCACAATGTTGTTGTGGTGACAGATAGCTTTAGCATATTGCAAATATAAATCTCTTTTATTGCTAAAAATAGTTTACCAGTTATGTTCTGTTTTATTAAAGTGGTGGGTTTTTTTGTTTTGTTTGGTTTTTTGTTTGTTTGTTTTTGTCTTTGCTTAACTTGTCTAGCTACGCTAATTTACTTATGTCTGTCTTCCTGGAGCATTTATATTTTGAATAGAAGGAATAGTCCTTATTCCTCATTTGAAGTTTTCCTTAATTTTCTCATTTACAAATTTAATAGGCATGCAGTGATAATCACAACAGTTGTATATGGTATGTAAGATACCTCAAATGTTAGAAAAATAGAATTATGTGACACAGCCATTGTTAAAGCCTATAATTAAACATTTTGAGACATTGTAATACCTTCTGAGTATATTTTCATAGTAATTATTAGTAGTAATCTTTTAGTTGCAGCTTTTTCCTTTTACTTTCCTATTGTTTTGTGTTTGTTTGGATTTATTTGTTGGTTGGTTGTGAAACAATCTCACATAGCTCACATTGGCCCTTCAGTTTCTTAGTTTCCTGCCTCCACCTCCTGAGTGCTGGGATTACAGGCTTGTGCCACCACATCCAGCAAACTATGTTTTTTTTCTCCTTATTTAGCCATGAGCAAATACTTTCTTTTTTTCTGTTTAACTAATTGCTCTTCCTTATTTCATGACAGTGTGCAGAGTATTTAACAGTATTCCATAGAATTGACATGGGAGGACAAACTTTTTGCAACTGTTCGTATTTATTTTTTCCATTACTTTTAAGTTCTTTCAGTGATACCGACTAGAGCAAATGTAAATAGTAAATGTAATATGAATAGTAAAAAGTACTGAGACATAAAGATCACATAGGACAATAGTTTAATCTGTAATGTATAGAAACCTTTCAGGTTGTTTCTAAAGTTTATTACAAGTTTAGGTAGTATAGTATCTCTTAGGCTCGGTTATCTTAAGACTTAGACATAATAGGTTCTATATATGTAAACCTTTTAGCTATAAAGTGATTTATTTGCTTATATTTGATTCTTTGTATTCATGGTTTAAAAGGGACAATGGCTTCATTTCATTTTTCAATATTAAACATTTTGCATATTTTCATATTTAGTTAATAAATCATGCTTTGAAAGAACTCATGAAAATAAGAGAAGTGAGTGAAAATGTGTTACAAGTTCACCTAAATGGTGAGTATATCATTATTTTCCTACTAAGAAATGATGCAAACTACATAGGTTTACATATTATAAAAATAAATTCATTTGTGTTTTAGTCTGATTGCAAGTTTAAGAGCCTTTAGAAATGAAATAAAGGAAAGTGTATTAGAACTTTTTTTTAAAGTTTTTTCTTAAAACAGTACTGTCTCAAGGGAATGGTTCTATTATTATCATATTATTAGAATAAGTAATGTGAACTAGCAGGCTGATTATTTTCTTTCTAATTAAATTTAAAAAGCATTAGAAAACATTTACCTGGAAAAACAATCCATGTCAGATATTTGCATCATTTTAATTAGACACTTTTAATTGGGCTGTATTTCAGGACTGCTGCAGATAAATGACAAAATTGCTTTGAAAGAGATCACAAGGCAATTAAATCTAGAAAATGTAGTTGGAGATAAAGTTTTTGTAAGTATCTTTTCACATATTTTATTTCTGGAAAGTTAGGAGAAACATATTAGAAAGTTATTTTATGTATATATGTATATATACATATATGTGTGTGTATGTATGTATGTATGTATGTATGTATGTATGTATGTATAGTGTTCAAATTTCTCATTAAACTGTTTCCCTGTTTGACTAACTTACATGACCTAAGGAAAACAAGAGTAATCTGTGTCCTAATCTACCGTCTTGAGACTACATATGCAGCTGAGATACATATATTCCAAGTCCATTTTCTGCCCACTGCTGTCCTTGGAGTACTGTCACTCTTACCATGTCACTGTTGGCTCTGTGCTGTGGTGATGTGTGCACAGCCATGCACACTTCTTCGTATCTAGAAATTGCATTCTCTAAGTTACCAGTGGAAAGTTGAGCCAGCCATATGCTCTCCTTCCCTGCTTTGCAAGCTGTGGAAGAGTAAAGTCAGAGTGTCCCTTTTATAAGTACTGTGCTCTACCTTCTATTCAGACTATAATTCTAAGCTAGTAGCTCACTATTTCATCAAGAAGAGTTCCTATTAGACTCAGTTTAGCTTTTGATTTCCAAATGATCTGAAAAATTATTTCTAATGTTCCTAAATGGACATGTTGGTACTGTATTTGTGTGAAGTAATGGAAAAGACAGTTCTTTCTGTAGCTGGAGAATTTCTCTGCAGCTCCCACCAAGGACGGCCAGTCCCAGAGCCCATTTATAAAATAAACACACAGACGCTTATATTATTTAAACTGCTTAGCCTAATGGCTCAGGCTTCTAGCTATCTAGTTCTTATAGCTTAAATTAATCCATTTCCATAAATCTATACCTTGCCACATGCCTCATGGCTTACCAGCATCTTCACATGCTGCTTGTCATGGCGGTGGCTGGCAGTGATTCCCTCCGCCTTCCTGTTTCCTCTGTTCTCCTCTCTGTTAGTCCCGCCTATACTTCCTGCCTGGCCACTGGCCAATCAGTGTTTTATTTATTGACCAATCAGAGCAATTTGACATACAGACCATCCCACAGCATTTCACCATCCTAATCATTGCTATTATTGTCACCATGACAGTCAGTCCTTTGTTCATATGTTATTTAGGTCCTGCATCTGCAACCAACTGCAAACTGAGGATTTCAATCAGAAAAAAAAAATGTGTTCATACTGAACCTGTCCAGACTTTGCACTTTGTTGTTATTTTCTAAACAGTGCATTACAAGAGCTAATAAACATGTCTAGATAATGTTCTACTTTGCTTTCTGTTGCTGTGGTAAACACAGTAACTATAACTAATCTGGTGGCAAAAGAGTTAATAATGCTTCCAGATAACAGGAAGGAGGAGCAGAGGCTAGAACCATGGAGGAATTCTGCTTACTGGCTTGTTTCCCTATCTTGCTCAACTACCTTTCTTAAACAGTCCAGGCCCTTCTGCCCAGGACTGGAATGGTTCACCATGAGCTGGGCTTAGCGATATCAATTAGCAGTCCAGAAAATGCCTCACAAATGTGCTCACAGGCCAGTCTGATGGAACCAGTTCTTCTATTGAGATTTTCTCTTCTTGGGTGTTCAGCTTTTGGTCAAATTGGTAAAAACTAAATATGACAGATACTATTGCATTGCATTAGGTATTGAGAGTAATATAGATGTAACAGACAATGGTATGCAGTTAATTTGTAAATACTATGCCATTTTATGTAAAGGTATTGGGAAGCTATATAATTTGGTGTCTGTGGGTGTGAGAAGGGGTCCAACATCCAATCCTCCACAATAACAAGAAATGGCTGTTAGAGTTAATTAATTATTAGCTTATGTTCTCCTCTGTTATGTAGATTAGTATTATGTAGATTAGGCATCTAAGTTGCAGAAACTAATTAATATGCCTATGCTTCTAAGTTTGTGAAGTCTGGACATAAAGAACAAAAATCACCCAAGCCAGAACTTCACTGTGTTCGTAGTCTTTCAGTCAGTGTACGTATAAGTACATCATACAGCCATACATATATATATATGTATGTATTATACATACATATACTTTATTATATGTATTTATATTTGAATAAGTGTGTATGTATACTTATGATCAGATACAGTGGTCTATAACAAACCAGAAGACAAAATATCTTTGAGTCACTGAACACTGATTTCTGAACAGATATCTCTCTGAGCCAGTGTTGTGTTACGGTAAATTGTGTATACTACCTCTTGGTAGTAGTATTGGCAAAACAGCCTGTGATCATTACTGTTTATGGGTATTCTTATAAGTCATTTATGCTGGGCTAGTGAGATGGCTCTGTGGGTAGAGGTGCTTGCTACCAGCTTGACAAACTGAGTTCAGTTTTTCAGAATGTACTTAAAGGCGGAATAAAGTTAACTTCTGCAAGTTGCTCTCTGACCTCCAAATGTGCTGTACAAACACACAAAATAAGTAAATGTAAAAAAGTCGCAAGTGTTTATGCTTTATCAGATTCTTTCAGTGGAAAACAAATCCAAAGTTTCCTTTCTCTTTTTATAGCACCTCAAATTTCAAGTTGGCTTTTTCCTTAAAATATGTGAATGAACTGGGCAGTGGTGGCGCACCCTTTTACTCCCAGCACTCGAGGCAGAGCCAGGCATATCTCTGTGAGTCCAAGGCCAGCCTGGTCTACATAGTGAGATCCAGGACAGGCACCAAAGCTACACAGAGAAACCCTGTCTCAAAAAACAGGGCTTGAGTTTGGTTTCCAGTTTCTGTATTAGATGTCGCACAACTGTCTGAGATCAGGAAACCAGCACTCTGGCCTTTGTGCCATACCTTATGTGCACATACACAGACAGACACACACCTACCATTAATTAAAAATAAATCTTACAAAAAGATTTGAAATAATCTAAATAAAATACAAACTAATAACTTTAATAAAAAATATTTTATGGGAGTTTCTGTCCCAATTCTGGAACATTTAGGTAATTTATTCATTACTCTTGATTTCTTCTAGAATGTTTAAATTATGTCCAAGAATATTTTAGATGTATTCCAAATGAAGAGATAAATGTGATATAATCACAAATTTGTAATAAGTATTCTTGAGTAGAAAAACTGTTTAATATTTTAAGCAATTTTGTCTTTGGATCTAATTTTAATTCATAGTAAGTTTTTTGTGGTACAAGTTTGATAGTAGGAGGGACGTGTTGTGTTTAAAGATACAAAATGGAATACATTTCTGGTCCCCAGTTATATTTAGAACCTAGCAGCCCTCCAGAAACTATATTCTTTTCTAACATTTCTACTTATTGCCCAGAAAACAGGAAATTTCACCTGTGAGGTAGTCCTATCATTTTTCAGAGGTTTATCTTCTCTACTTTTGTACAGTTAATGCAGAGAGCTCAACTGAGATTCTATTCAATGGCTAATTTCCTAGTAAAAGCAATGCATTGTTGTTTTTTTTTTTTTTTTTAAATATCTTAAGATTTGGCCTTCTTCATTTTATTAAACTCCAGTCTTTCTATTTTTTCTTATTCAGGGAAGCTTTGCTGAAAACCTTTCATTTCTTCTGGAAGCTTTAAAAAAAGGTACATGTTTAAGATATTTGTAAAAAATTGAAATTCAAAAATATCAAAAGATACTTATTTTGAACTTAAGTCTTCTGATGATGTAAATATTAAAAGTTTTTAAAACCCCCCCCCCATAAAAAGGATATAGGAATTAAACTAATAAGCTAATGGCCTCTGTAGTGTAGAAAATCACCAGTGTAGTGATTTTCAGTATTTGCTTTTTTCAGCTACCACATAGCATTGGGTAGGTACAAGTGCAGCTTTTTATACGAATAAAACCAGTACCAGTGAGATGGCTTAACAAGTAATAGTGCTTCCCACAAAAGCTTGACAACCTGAGTTTGCTAACCAAAGATTTAAGGAGAAAGATGGCTTCTGAAAGTTGTCCTCTGACTTCCACACTTCACCCTGACACTCAAGAGCCTGCATGCACAGATAGCATTCTGACACACTAATAATAAAATTTAAAAGACTAAAATTACTTACCGGTAGTCACAGCACTTGGGAAATCAAAATAAGAAGGACAATAAACTCAAGGACAGGATGAATGAGACTAAGTCTCGGACACACAAGAATAATATCAATTTGCCTGTTCTTTGGTAGGTATGGTTGTCTTACATTCTGCTGTTAAAAATACTATAAATATTTAAATGATTATTCGTGTGTTTGTGTGGTTAGGTTATAATGGGTAGAAATTTGGATTAAAAGGTACCATGTTGAAAAGAATATTGCTTAACCGTCTTTAAAACATGTTTGAGAATACTTTTTCTTCCCATAGTTCAAAAATAAGTTTCTAATTTTCATCTTTAGCTAGCTTGTAGAAAAGAAGCCAGTGTCCGTTTCATTTGTATAATTTTGCTTTTGTTTGATTTGCTTTTTGTTTCCTTTGATGTTTTGGCTGACGATTGTTATTTCCTGTTGATGCCTCACCCTATTTTAGTGATACTTGTCTCATACCTGTTTATGGAACTTCTTGTAAGCTTTGTTGCCCTAAATTTGTACTTGTTTTACTTGCTAACTGAATGGAAGTTTTAAATTTCTACATAACTACTTTTATCTAGAAGCTATTTTTCTCTTCTTCAAATTATAAAATCGTTCACCAATATTTCCTTTTAGTACACATATTTCTAATTGATAATTTGGTTGAATTTTTTCTTGAGATAGTATCTCATGTAGCCCAGGCTGTCCTTTAGTGCACTTTATAGCTGAGGCTGACTCTTAAACTCCTTGTCATCCAGTGTCTACCTTCCAGATTGCTAGGAATACTTGTGTATGCCAACAAGGCTACAGATTTATTTTTATATGCAATGATTTGACTTTGAATAAACTTTTCCCTATTAAAATACTGGCCATATTTTATTAATACTTTTTCTATACTATTTTCTAAATCTGTTTAGTTTTAGTGGTTTAGTTTTTTTGTTTCTTTACCAAAATTAAACCATTTAAGCCAGGTTATTTTGTTTCTATTATCTGGATAAATAAATAAATCTTCTCTTAATCTTTGCCTTAAAAGTTTTACATAAATGTATATTATTCCTTAAGTTTTAATGATTTTTCTACTTAAGTAATTTCCATTCATGTAGAGAGAAAGTGTACCGAGTGCTACTGAACATTACCTGATTGAAATATTAAAACTTGTAGTTAAAGGAATTTTAATGGTTTTTTTTTTTTCACTTCATATTCTAATTGGGTACTTGTAGAGAAAACTTTAAATAGGAAGGTGCATTGTGCATTTCTCTACTAGCTAAATATATCTCTTTTGAAACAGTAGTGTTTATTCATTATTGACTACTTCTATATTCCAGAAGTGTTTTGATGGTATTGAAAAGTCATCTTTGTAAAATTATTAAGGAACCTCACATAATTATAAAGCTGTCTTGCAAATGATTTTCTCAATTTTTTTCATCAAACTGCTAGACTCCTGTAACCAGATGGTAAATTACTTTGGAACAAAAACAGCTATCTTTGTCCTGTGGATAATTTTTCATGTATGAGTGAGCCTGCATTTGTAAGGGCCCTGCCCAGAGGAACTTACTAGTCTTTGTTGAGTTGAATTTTAAACTGAAGTATAGCATTTAGGGAATACAAGAAAAGTTGATGTGTTTTTTTTTGTTTTTGTTAATCTGAAACTCTTTTTTCCTTAGGTGACCGGGCTAGCAGTTGCCCAGTGATCTTCATACTGGATGAATTTGATCTTTTTGCTCATCAAAAAAACCAGACACTCCTTTATAATCTTTTTGACATTTCTCAATCTGCACAGACGCCAGTAGCGGTTATTGGTCTTACATGTAGATTGGTATGTCTTTTCATTTAACAAAAAAAAAGGTCTATTATTTTGATTTAGAAAATAGAAACTTAATAGTGGTATAATCCATTTGACTGAAAGTAAGTTTTAGAGTATTCTGAAAATTATCTTTCTTCAACTCTTTATACCTTGATTCTGCTTTTCACTTGAGGAAATGAAGAAAAGAATTGCTACATATACTACAAGTTATGCTTCAGTCCTTCCAATGAAATCATGGAATAAGACTCACGAATACTAGTGAGATTTCTACTGTAGCGAGCAAAAACACAATTAAGTAATACCAGAAATATTTTATAGATTGGTCTTTTTTACTTTGTCATACAAGATTATTTTCATAATTTAAAATAACTTGCTAAGAATATACCTCCATAAATTCTATCAATCTTTAACAACAGTAGAATAGATTTGTTTGTGGTGGGTTTTAGAATGGTCTCACCTGGATTCTAAGTATTGAAGATTTTAGACAGCTACATGGGTCTTTTTGTGCTTAATCTTTTTTTTTTTTTTTTGTCCAGTCCTAAGAAGTGAACACTAAGATCTTATACATAGTAGGCAAACACTCTTATCACTGAACTGTATTCACTGTTTTGAAAGAAAATCTTACTTGTGAGTTTCTCAGACTGTCCTTGAACTCACGACTCGGGCAGACCTGGAACTTATTTATGATCCTAAGTGGCACAAATTATAGGATTATACTCCCAGGGCCATCTATGTCTGTGGTGGGTGCTCTTATATATACATGTAAAACTGGGTGAGAAGCACCTTTCTCTGACTTACTGTAGCTGTCATGTTTCTGCAGATTTCTTCATGCTCCCTGCCTCCCATCCTTTCTTTATAAGCTTATGTCAGGCTGGCTCATTTATTTATTTTTCTTTCCTACAGCTCTTTCCTTTTTATAAAACTTATTTTTTTCCAATTCATCTTTCAACAGTCCTCCTAATTTTCTGTTTCTATTGCTCTTCTCTGAAATTTGACATCCTCATACTTAGTGTACTTTGTGTGCTTTCAGATCATTCTTCCAACATAGAAGATCTGGCTAATAGTTTCTCTCTATCCTTGATACTCTACTTATCCTCCCTCCCCATACCACCCCCCAAACCAGAAACTACCACCAGTGTAAAAGAACCACCTTGCTTTAAAGCAAGAGTAGGGAAGTAGGGCTGGGCAGAGGGCTTAGTGGTTGTAGACCTGCTAGGTAAGTGTGAGGAACAATGTTCAAACCCCCAGACCCCTGATGAGCAGGGGATGGCAGCCCACCTGCAATTGCAGATCTGAAGGCCTAGAAAGTTTCTTTGTAGCAAACTACCTGACCAGACTAGCCATATTGGTGGACTTTTCAGTTGAAAAACTCAGCCTCAATGAACAAGAAACATGGAAAAACATAATGAATACTCTTGACATTCAAGTCAGGCCTCCACATATACATGCAATGGAAAAACATAATGAATACTCTTGACATTCAAGTCAGGCCTCCACATATACATGCATAGGCATATGTATGCAAAGCACACCACATATACATATGAAAAGAAAAATTCTTTGGGTGAAAGGAATGGCTTTCTCCATAAGCATGAAGATTTAATAAGTTCAATCTCTGGTACCCATATAAAAAACCAGATGTGATGGTGGGCCATTGTAAACCATCCCTGGGGAGGTGGAGACAGGAGAATCCCTGTGGCTTAGTAACCAGCCAATCTAACTAAATAGGCAAGCCTTTTTTGTCCTTTTTTTTTTTTTAAAGATTAATTTTGTGTATGTGTATATGGTAAGTTGATATGTATGGACATGCATCTGGGGGTCAGAAGATAACTTTCAGGAGTCCATTTTCTCCTACCATATGAGTCTTGGGGATCAAACTCTGGTTTATACACTTGGTGGTGATTTCTTTTAGCCACTGAGCCAGACCACTGTCCCTGAGGAACCCTGTCTTAAAAACTAAAGTGGAGAACAGTTGAGAAAGACACTCAGTATTAACCTCTGGCCTCCATACACACCCTCCACATAAAAAGATTCATGACCATGGGTTCCCCAGGGTCCAATGGGGCTTTGCTATGTCCGGCGTGGGACATCAGGAAAAAAATCTATGTACACTATGTTCTTATGTCTGTTAACTTTATTCCTCTAAGACAAAATTCTATCAATTCAGCTATAGCTCCACCAGGCATTCAAGGCAGGAACAACTCTAGATATACCAAGCTCTATATTTCTCTGGGATGAAATCCTCTCTCCATAACTGCAGTTCCGTCCAGCTCCCTAGCTCATTGTACTGCTAACAACTAACTCCTATGCTTTCAGCCTCATCCTCTACCCTCTTTCTCCATCTCTGCTACTCTCTACTCCTGGCACTCAGAAAACTCTGCTGGAGATCTGCTTCCACTCTATGGAACCTCTGTCTCGCTCTGTAGACCAGGCTGGCCTCAAACTCACAGGTCCGCCTGGCTCTGCCTCCCAAGTGTTGGGATTAAAGGCGTGCGCCACCACCACCCAGCGAGTACAATTTCTTAATCTTAAAAACAAATATGAGTATATTTGTATCTTTGAATATTACATGCATTAATTAGCTGTTGTCACTATAAACTACTAAGAACATTACAGGTATTTGCTTTTCCCCTCTCAAACCCATACAGCTATTAGTCTTTGCTGTTTGCTTCCTAAATGACCCATGATTATTTAAAGTTTTTCCTGTGTAGCATGGCTTATTAACCGTTTTGCTTATTTTCTATCACAAAGATCGTTCAGTAAGAAAAAATATACATTTTTCTGGAGCTGCCATCCTCTTTTAAAAAAAAATTGATTGTAGAAAATACCAATACTTGTTGGAGATAATAGTCCTGACTCTCCTGTATTTATGCTTTTATTATGTAATTTTAGTAATTATCACTAATAGTTTAATCTATACTTATCTGTCTTCTTTCTCTGTAAAATATTGGGGCAAAAAATAATGTCATCTCACAGTTAATTATTTACTTAATTTTAAGAAGATGAGAACTTTTAGCCGGGCAGTGGTGGCGCACGCCTTTAGTCCCAGCACTTGGGAGGCAGATGCAGGCGGATCTCTGAGTTCCAGGCCAGCCTCATCTCCAAAACAAGTTCCGGGAAAGGCGCAAAGCTATACAGAGAAACCCTGTCTCGGAAAAAAAAAAAAAAGAAGAAGAAGATGGGAACTTTTCAAACTTCATTTCCTTCTTGTAATTACACCCTAAAAATAATTGGATGGAGAAATGGTTCAGCCATTTAGAGAATTTGCTGCTATTGGAAAGAACAAGAGTTCAGATACAAACACTGGTTCTTTCCACTGATCATAGCAGCTGAATTCTAGTAGTTCAGCAAATAGAAGTTGGCTCTGTTACATATCTTGTCTCTTGAGACTCTTAAAATTGTGAATATCTCTGAATTTTTGTTAGCTCAGATTTTTATGTCAACTTTTTTTAAGACTGCAGAATACCACACTGATGTGCTTGGTGTTCCTGTCAGTCTGGGTTTGGGAATAGTCACTGTTTGAGTGTCCTTAGTAGATCTGGGAATGTTAGTACTTGATATCAATCGGGACAGGATACCAAGCTACTGGTGCCTAGAAAGGAATTATTTAGTTCAGCAGTTGTCAACTTGTGGGTTGTGTCCCCCTTGTGGTCGAATGACCACAGGGGTTGCCTAAGACCATCCTGGGTATCAGATATTTACATTATAATTCATAACAGTAGCAAAATTACAGTTATGAAGTAGCAACAAAAATAATTTCATGGTTGGGGGTCACCACATGAGGAAATGTATTAAAGGGTTGCATCATTAGGAAAGTTTAGTTTCCCTCAAAATAAAATGCTTACTTATAGATTATAAATAAATATTGCTTACTACAAGCTATAATTTGCTGATTTTCTAACAGCATATTTTTCAACATGCTTTCTTATACGGATTTCTCTTTTGTTTTCAAGGATATTTTGGAACTCTTAGAAAAAAGAGTGAAGTCACGGTTTTCTCACCGGCAGATACATTTAATGAATTCATTTGGTTTTCCACAATATATGAAAATATTTAAAGAACAATTATCTCTACCTGAAGAATTCCCAGATAAAGCTTTTGCTGAGAGGTGGAATGAGAATACTCAAGTAAGTTGAAGGCAATAATGGTAAAGAAATATGTATCTTTTCATGTTGCTAGAGGAGTGCAATTATAAACTGTTTTCTTTTTTAAGGGCAATAGACATACCTTGTTTCATAATTATCTCTTTTCAGAAGAACTTAGGTTAAGCTTTAGCACTCTTATCAGTAGTTGAAGTTTTTATTTTTATCTGGTTTACATTTTAGGTTATTTTTTTAATGAATTTACATGACTTAAATTTTATTTTCTATATTTTGCTGATTTGACACAAAGCGGTATTAACAGTTCACTGTCGTTCGAATCTTAGATGGTCTTTTAATAAAAAAAAACCCAGAGTCAGATATCAGGGTGAAAGCTGAAAGATCAGAAGCAGAGCAGCTAGCCAGTAGTTCTTACCTGTACAAAATCCTCAGTCTAAAGAGAGTGAGTTCCTGTTTCCTTACGCCTTATATACTTTTCTCTGCCCAGCCACCACTTCCTGGGATTAAAGGTGTATGCCACCAGTGCTTGGCTCTGTTTCCAGTGTGGCCTTGAACTCACAGAGATCCAGACGGATCTCTGCCTCTTCAGTGATAGGATTAAGGGTGTGTCTATGTCTAATCTAATGGCTGACTCTGTCCTCAGATCCCCTGGCAAATTTATTAGGGTATGCAATATATCACTACAGTTCACACTTATCCTATGCATATGTTTTTATTTCCAGTTCTCATAAATGATTTCAGCTTTGTTTCATTAATTAAGAGACTGTCAAACTGTGCCACCTCTCATGTATACTAGGCAACCAGACTACCACTATAATGTATTCTAGCCCTACCTATTTGTTTATAACATTTAAGTCCTTACTTGCAAACTAAATTTTGTTATGTCAAGAATTCAGTGCTTACATAAGATTTTTTTTAATCTTAACTTTGTTCTGATTCATACTTCCTCACTAACAGTAATTATTGATTTAACAAAATACATAGGAAAATCCATTTAAGGTAGGAAGGGTTGAGAATATGTAATTGAGTTTGAGGATATAGTGATGGAAAACACATGGAGGCCAGAGCTTTCGGTAGCTGTTCAACAGCACCTGCAATCAGGAAAGAGAGTGATGAATATTCCTATTCAATGCACTTTCTCTCTCTCTCTCTCTCTCTCTCTCTCTCTCTCTCTCTCTCTCTCTCTCTCTCTCTCTTTCCCTCCCTCCCTCCCTCCCTCCCTCCCTCCCTCCCTCTCTCTCTCTCTCTCTCTCCCTCTCCCTCTCTCCCTCTCTCCCTCTCTCCCCCTCCCTCCCTCCCTCTCCCTCCCTCTCCCTCTCCCTCTCCCCCTCTCTCCCTCTCTCTCTCTCCCTCTCCCCCTCTCTCCCTCTCCCTCTCTCCCTCTCTCCCTCTCCCTCTCTCCCCCTCTCCCCCTCCCTCTTCCCCCTTTCCCTCTTTCTCCTTCCCTCCCTCTCTCTACCTTCTCTACCTCTTTACCTCTACCCAGGCCCCCAGGCCAGTAGGGTGGTGAATTGAGATGAGTGTTGTCTTTGTCACTGTTCTATTGATGTGAAGAGATTCCATGACTAAGACAACTCTTATAAAAGAAAGCATTTAATTGGGGGCTGGCTTACTGTCTCAGAGGCTTAGCCCATTATCATTATTGCAGGTAGTGTGATGGCAGGCAGATGTGGTGCTGGAAAAGTAACTGAGAGAGATACATCCTGATCCACAAGCAGAGAGAGAGAAAGAGACTGGACCTGGCATGGGCTTTTGAAACCTCAAAGTAATACACTTCCTTACATAAGGCCTTGGCTCCTAATCCTTTTAATATTTCAAACTGTTCCACTCCTTGATGACAAGCAATCAAATATGTGAGAGTACCATCACAGGTGTACCACTTCAGTAAACTAATATAGATTACCCTTTACAGTCCTGCTCCAAAGCTAACCTAATCTAGATAATCTCCGTTAACACGGTGACAGTCAATATTGACCATCACAACTCTTATATGTAATACAACAACAGACTTTTCATTAAGGTGTATAAATCTTAATTTTACAAATACTTAGTTCTGGATCTTCCCTTCCACTAGAGAAATCTTGCATGGGACTCAGGAAATTGTTAACTAGGCAAGTTTTCTCTGATACTGTTGTCTGATTTAAATCTGTATGTATGGGAGGATGTTCTTTGTCATTTGTAATCTATATTATTCCTTTTCCCACTCTGTTCTGGATTTTAACATCTGGCCACTTGGTTTACTTCTCAGTGCCTCACAGACATTCCTCTTATATAGCTCTTGAGCTAATAGTCTTATTCCATGATGTTTTTGAGAGATTTGAATGCAGTTGTTTGTAGCTGAAGTTTTCCTGGTCCCACCCAGCTCCCACGGTTCCAAAGTCTCGAGTAAACTCTCAGTGGCTTATATTACTTATAAACTGTATGGCTGTGGAAGGCTTCTTGCTATCCAGTTCTTATATCTTAAATTAACCCATTTCTGTTAGTCTATAAGTTGCCACGTGGCTTGTGGCTTACTGGTACTTTACATCTTGTTTCTCATAGTGGCAGCAGCTGGCAGCATCTCCTGACTCAGCCTTCCTCCTCCCAGCATTCTCCTCTCTGCTTATCCCGCTCTACTGTACTTCCTGCCTGGCTACTGGCCAATCAGCGTTTTATTTATCAATCAATCAGAGCAACATATTCACAGCATACAGAAAGACATCCCCAGCAGTTGTTCATATTTAAATGTCTTCATTTTCATTGATTTTTATTATTTCTGTGCCTATTAACTGTTTTCCTAAGGTGACTTTACAGCCAAGTCACCTAGTCATCTAACTATGTTTCATTGTGAGTGTCTATAACTGTAAATAGTTTTAAATTCATAGGTTCTACATCTTGGGATGCAACCACAAATGAAAATTAAACAAAATAAAACAGTGGCATTTATATTGAGCATAAATAGGCTTGTATTTGTTATTCCCTTAATAATGCAGTATGATAGTTACCTAGTTCTGTTGCTGTAATAAAATACTCTGACCAAAATCAACTTGATGTGAAAAGGATTTATGTGGCTTAAAGGTTAGAATCCATATTAGGAAGCCAAGACACGAACTGGAAGGCAGGAAGTGAAACAGAGACCATGAATGAATGTTGCTTACTAGCTTGTTCATTGTGCTTTCTTATACATCCCAGGTCTACCTGCCCAGACCTGGCTCAGCTAGGCTCTCCCACTTCAATCATTAATCAAGAAAACGCCCCTACCAACATGCTGATAGAACAATTTGATTGAGGTAGTTCCTCAGTTGAAAGCCTATCTTTCTAGGTGACTCTAGTTTGTGTCTAGTTGGAAAAAACTAACACAAAAATCTGTTTACATATCATTTACATTGTCTTAGGCGGTGCAGTATAAGTAATTCAGAGATATACAGAAATGTGCATTGGTGGTACAAAATACTGTACCTTTTCATATCAGGATAGTATTTCTCCATATTTTCTTTGTCTAAGGTAGTTCCTTGACTCAGTCTCCTATAGACACAGTAATATAATTAGAGAATGATATGAGTTTCTGGTGAAACACTAGTCTAGATTATTTAAAAAGTGGATACAATTTACGCCAGGCAGTGGTGGTGCACGCCTTTAATCCCATCACTAGAGAGGCAGAGGCAGGTGTATCTCTGAGTTCGAGGCCAGCCTGGTCTACAGGGTGAGATCAAGGAAAGGTGTGAAACTACACAGAGAAACCCTGTCTTGAAAAAAAACAAAAAAAAAGTGGATACAATTTGATGATAGGATGGCTCAGCTCTAGTTTTGTTATGAGGTAAAGGTATCTGATTGGTCTTATAGCCTCAAAGTAAAGAATTCAGCTTAGTCACATACAATTAGGTAGACATTTATTCAGAGAGAGACTGGGTGCCTCAAACAAAAGACTGAGGTAGCAACTCATTGAATCCTTCATGTTTTATGAATATTTGTGGATGGCATGATCATGAGGTAGTATCTTCCTCCTGGCAAATCATGGTGAACCAAATCTCCCTCTTAGGTTGTTTATTTCCTATGATCCTTTTGAAACATCCAGACACCAGGCTCTTTTGAGGATGCAGACCCTTAATTAGTATGTGAAAATCTCCTGGCACCTTAGTTTCTGATATGGTGGGAAGAACTAACTTCAGCTTCAAGAATGTTTAGCCACAAAGAGTCATTTGTCCACTAGGAAACACTTACCAAGACACTTCCGTTTTCTCGGTTCCTTCATGCCTAACTGTATCCAAGCTGCATACCAAGATATTAGGTACAACTGTAGTTTTCCTTGTTACCTTCAGGTGTGACTACATGACCCTATATTCCCTGCTTTCTCGTTTGTTTTGTTTTGCTCTGTTTTCAGACTTTATAGCCCCCAACCAAACTTAAGTGGCACATCGTAAGTGATGATCTCTTTTCTTGTGACAGGCTTACAGCTTTAGTGTTTGAAGGAGAGCTACCACTGTTAGGGCTTGCAGCTCTTAGTTTCATTCCTTAGGACAGTCATGTTGTGCTGCCTCCCTGGTTTTAATAAAATGTACAGACTCGGAAAGTCTGTCAGCACCATGGCCAGAGTCCCCTTTTGGGTGGGTATGTGGTAAAGGTGGTTTGGGGAGCTAGCCACTACTTCAGTGCTGACATTGCAGCAAGTTGTTTGTTTAAGATACACCTATAGTTTTGACAAGCCTTTTAAAAGCAATAGAAAGTGGAGATTTAACTAGAAAAATAGGTTTACTGAGAGATGAAATTTCAAGAGACAGTCTATAGCTTATTCCTGAAATTTAGACATTTTTGAGTTGAAAGAAGCAAAACATCTCTACTAGAAGTAAAAATACTTAGTTTTCTGTGGTTTTTGCTATTGTTTGGGGAGTTTTAGTTCATCTTTATATTTGTTAGGATTTTTTTTTAGAGATCTTAAGTAATTTTTTGACAGTATCGTACAGTGTCTTTTGGTAGTATGTTCTTGTTTTTATAACCCACTCTGTCATATTTGTGCTGTTCATGTACTCTTGATTGTGGGGCCATCTGCTGGAGACTGGCCAACCTACTAGGAACAAATTACTCTACCTCTCCTAGAATCTGTCAACTGTCCTTGCTTCTCAGCCAGAGGTGGGGCTCATGAACCCCTTTCCATCTTGTGTTAGAATGCTAACTGGCTTGATCTTGTCCTGATAACCTCAGCTGCCATGAGTTGATGAATATAGGAGTTCTACTCTGGTCCTCCCTTGCCCTCTGGCTCTTAAGAATCATTCCATGCCTTCTTCTGAGATGGTTTCTGAACTTCGGGAAAGAGTTATGATATGAACTCCAACCACTCACTTGCCATTGGCACTTGGGCCAGTTGTGAGTTTCTCCATTAACCACCATCTGCTACACAAAGAAACTTTCTGATGAGGTCTCAGTGCTATATTAATTACGAGAGAGGAATTTAGGGGGCAGTTTGACGCAGTGTCCATATAGTGGAATAGTAGAAATAGGTTCACTCCTGGGAGTTCCCCAACCATAGGTTCTTGACTGTATATACCGTATTAGGTATGTGCCTTCTATAGAGTGGGTCTTAAATCTAGTCCATGATATTTGTGCCACTAAGACTCCCATGTTCATAGCTTGCCATGCTGGTCAGTATTTTGTTACTGTTTTTGTTTTGACTTGTATAAGGAAAAGGAAACTTGGTACCAGTCAGATTACTTGTGAAAAATTATGCAAGTGTTGCTGTATCTTTCCATGCTCTGTCACTTTTCAGTTCACTCTTCATCTAATGTTTTGTTCAGTGCTGTTTCTTTACCTTCCTTTGAGTCCCAATTCTCTAGAATTGACTGTTTTATGTCTTGCTTGGAGCAAAGAGCCCTATTGGCCTCTATATTTCTTTATCCATTGGTGTCTTCTTAATGTACCTCAGTTTAGTTTTGCAAAGTAGTTTGTATTGAATTGTTGATTATTACTTCCCTCTTGAAGTCTCTTCCCTTGTGTGATAGTTAATCTCTGTGTCACCATGGAAATACACTTCAGGTTTAGATCACTATGGAAACATACTCTACGTGTATCTATGAGGGTGTTCCCAGAAAAATTTTAACTACAAAGGGAAGACCCATTGTGAATGTGGGTGCCACCATTCCATGTGTTAGAGTCCCATATGGAATAGAAAGGAGAAAGAAAGGGGAACATGAGCTAAGAAGTAGCATTCATCACCTACTTCTGGCTACAATGCTTATACACTGGCATGTGCTGTGGGATGTCTTTCTGTATGCTATGAATATGTGTTGCTCTGATTGGTTGATAAATAAAGTAGCATTAGTCTATGGCAAAGCAGCTTAGAGCAGGCGGGAAATCCAAGCAGATACAGAGAGAAGAAAGGAGATGAAGGGGAGATGCCAGTTGCCACCAAAGAAGCATCAAGATGCCAGCAGACTGGTAATGCCATGGCCATGTGGCAACTTATAGATTAATTGAAATGGGTAAAGTTATAAGAGCCAGCTAGCAAGAAGCCTGCCATAGGCCATACAGTTTGTAAATAATATTAAGCCTCTGTGTGTTTACTTGGGACCAAGCAGTTGCAGGGTGCGGGTGGGAGAGATTTGTCCGGACTGCTGGCTGGGAGGGACACAGGAAGTCTTTCAGCTACAGGCATGTGTTGCCTCAAGCTCCTCCCACCATGCCTTCTACTCCATTGGGGTTGTACCATTCAAAAGAAACCTTCCTCTAAGCTGCTTCATAGTTATTTCGCTACAGGCATGTGTTGCCTCAAGCTCCTCCCACCATGCCTTCTACTCCATTGGGGTTGTACCATTCAAAAGAAACCTTCCTCTAAGCTGCTTCATAGTTATTTCTTCTCAGCTAGAAGAGAAATAACAAATGCACCTTGTTTTCTAGATTGCTGGGGTCTCTTGTACATTCAGACCTTAGTGCCTCTTTTTTCATTGTTCCTTTTCCATCTACTGCTTTAATATTTATAATGGAATGCTCACTTCTTGACTACATCTTACTCTTCACAGGCACTCTGCGCACCCCTCTACTCCAATAGCTCATCTTTATCATCTTGTTAAATCTTTTTTTTTCCGTTATCAATGAAGGCTTCATCACACAAGTCTTCTGTAAATGTCTCCATCTTCCCCACAGTTGGAATTGGCTCCAGTTAGGCTTTCTTTTTTTCTCTCTATACTACCCCTTTGCAAATAACTGTACTTAAAGAATATGATGACTCCCTTTTTTGTCACTGTGCCATGATTTTACCTCTGCTCATGTTCTTATAGCACTTCATAATTTCCCATTACATTCTTTTAATACTTCCCCTTTTTTTCAAGTATAATAACTATTCTCTGCTTTGGCTACATTCTGTTTGACCATCCCACTAGTTGACTATATCGTTTCCCCTTATTAGATTGGAAATTTCAGATTATGAAGGGGAGTATTTTTCTGTTCGCTATGAATATGTGTTTCTCTGATTGGTTAATAAAGCCGTTTGGCTTATGACAAGGCAGCTTAGAGGCAGGCGGAAAATTCAAAGGGAGAGACAGGAAGAAAGGGAGGGGGCGCCAGCGAGCCACCCAAGGAGCAACATGTAATGGGACGCAGGTAAAGCCATGGAACATATGGTTATACATAGATTTATAGTTGTGGGCTAATTTAAGATACAGAACTATCTAGCTAAAAGCTTGGGCCATGGCCATTCAGTTATAATTAATATAAGCCTCTGTGTATTTACTTGGGGGACACGAGTGGGAGAAATTTGTCCAGACCACTGGCAGGCCAAGACACAGGAAATTAATCCCCAATTTTGATTTATTTTATTGTTTTGTTTTGTTTTAGTGTCTCTCAGAAGACTCAACTGTGTGTGAAGTTCTACAGAAACATTTCAATGTCAACAAAAACTTACGGTCATTACATATGCTATTGGTTTGTATTGTTTAAATTTGTTTCTTTTTGCCTGATCTGAAAACCAAAAACTATACCTATTAATGGAATGTCTTATGTCTTATACATCCATACACGTATAATCTGTATTTTTAACACTGTGAAGTGCCCTCAAACTGTTTTCAATAATAGCTATACTATTCCTACATTCCTACCAATGGTATGTAAGTCAAGAGTACTGCTTACATCTTGATATCAAATTTTAAACTTACAGATGCATTTAGGGCGAAATCGCATATTTATTACATTGACTCTGCTGATATTTGGATATAATACACAGTGTTAGTTACTGTTTGATTGGTTTCATTGATACTTTACAGATCCAGTACATATTTTAAGTGTATAATACTTTAGTGTCTCACTTTCTTTGAAACAGTTGTAAATGCTATTTGTAAATGCTATTTGTAAATTTTAGCACATTCAGTCTTGCTGAACTCTCAGACTTCTATTTTTGAGATTTTCTATGTGGACATACTCAGATTATCCACAAATAGGTTCATTTTCTTGTTCCCTTTCTGGTCTTCTCTTTTTCTTTTATCTATTGCCATGACTTGGTGGCTCAGAGTGGTGAGAGTGGGCATCTTTCTTTGTTGCCATTTTAAGAGGAAGGCATTCAGTATTTTAGTACGACATAAATTTTAGTTGTAAGGTTTCTTGTACATGTTCATTGTTAACTTCTTTTTCATGCCTAACTTGAGTTTATTATAAATGTCTTAGATTTTTGTCAAATGCTAAATCACTGGATATGATCATGTTTTTCTTTCATGAATAACATGTTAGATATTACATTGATTTTTCTTTTAAGGTGTTTTCTTGTTTCTTTTTTTTCTTTTATTCTTCTGGTGGGAGAGGCTCATGCCAATGTGTATACATAATGTCGAAGCCAATCAAATACTAAATTTTTTTTAAAATTAATGAACTTCATGCATTAATAAATTTGAAATTAGTCTGATATTTTAGAAAAGTATGACACATGCCTTCCCTCAAAGTATTTGTCTTTTTGTTTCTGTTTATTTTCAATAACAGGAATGAGTAATAGTGACCATTTATTAAGTAGCACATCTGATCTGCCCAGTAACCAGTTAGTTTTCTATATAATACCTTACCTTTTCACAATAATCATTTCCCTTTATCCTTATGTGTTTCTTCTTCCCCTTGAAAAAATTGGAACACCCTAGTTAAAAATTCTTAAACAGCTAGTAGATGGCTGGCTCAGCTCTAGGGTGCTTGGCTGTAAGTTTAAGTAAGCCAGATCAAACCAAAATAAAAGTCCACATTTAATGAGCCATGTGCTTTGGGGTGGACTCTCAAGCTCCACAGAAGTGAGGCAGGGGAGAGAGGAGGAGAAATCACATGGCAGGTCTGGGGACTGGAGCTTAAATACCCTGGAGGTGCAGTCTTGAGTAGGCCCTGAGGAGGAGCCACCACTTGGTGGGCTTTCGGAGAATGGCAGAGTTGGGAATAGGGGTGGGGTGGGGAGTGAGGCCAAAGCAGAGCTTCCAGCTGAATACTTATGGCATGCTTCATGTGTTTCTACCACATTGTATTTACTGATTCTTCTTCCCTTTTCTTGTCTTTACTGAAGAATGTTGTCTTTCTCCAAATAAGTTTCCTATCTCATTAGTTTAAATCCCTCTAACAATTGGCTATAATAAAATGGATTAGAAATCTTACATTAAAGATCTATGAATTCATCCGGTAGTTTGAATGTAATTGCTCCCATAAGCTGATTGGTATTGCTACTGTTAGGGGGTGTGGCTTTGTTGGAGTAGGTGTGACCTTGTTGGAGGAAGTGTGTCACTATGGAGGTGGGCTTTGAGGTCTCATATATACTCAAGCCACACCTTGTGGCTCAGACCACTTCTTGTTGCTTGTGAGTCAAGATATAAGAACTCTCAGCTCTTTCTCTAACACCATTATCTGCCTGCATGCTGCCTTTCTTCCTACCATGATGATAATGGACTAAACCTCTGAACTGTAAGCAAGCCACACAATTAAATGTTTTCCTTTATAAGAGTTGCCATGGTCGTGGTGTCTCTTCACAGCAATAAAAACCCTAAGACACCATCCATCCACACATACATAAAGATGTATAAGACAACATGTAAGAAATTTCTTTTCTTACTGCAACCTTGTTTATCATTACGAAAAATGAAAATGGCAGATGTTTATCAACAGGAAATGAGTAATTGTGGGTATATACAAAGGAGCTCAATAGAAAATGAATGAACTAGAATTGAAATCACAGTGCAGATAAATTCTCTTCATAAATTTTCATGAGAAGATAAGTTCTGAAACTGGATTGCATATTTTATAGAAAGCTTGAAAGTTAAATTGTGTTATCTAGTTATACCTTCAGAGTAGAGAATTGCAAAGTTTATATGAGTACATTAATATATTCTTGGCTATTTTGAGGCAAAGGGTACAGTACAATCAGGAACACAGTGCCTTCAACTCTATAAAAGTTATTTTATAAAATAATAGTATGGTATATTATATAGATAGATTATTCTGTTTCTTTTTTAAGAAATGTAATAAGCAGAAAAAAAATAGAAAAAGAGCCACAAATGGTCAGAGTCTCAACTTGTACAATGAAGTCTAATCTCTTGTTTTTAACTTAACTGTGGAGTATCTGAAGTGCACATTTAACCTAATGCTATGTGTTTATATCTGCTACATCTACAAACACTAAATACTTATATTCAACACATAAATTAATACAGTGAAATTGTTAATTGAGGTGAAAACTTAGTCCCAGGAGCTGGTTATTTGCTTGTGGAAAACTAAGTGAAGAAGATAGTTGTATCCAGTGTTAAAATTGTTTTCAAAATTGCTTACTTTTAAACTATTACTTACCTTTACACATTATTTGTAGAAATTTGTACAACACATAGGTATAGGTGACTGAGTTTTAAATAGTATTCTTATTTTCAGTTTCTTCTTGTTGAACATTTCTTTTAATGCTTTTCTTTTGGACAGTAAGTAAATACAATTCAAGTGCAAAGTCATAGAGACGGCAGCATCATTTTCATGGAGCAAAGTTTGAGGTTAACTTTCTCTAGTTTCTTATAAGAATAAACTATAATTTTTTTAATTGCTCTAGAATATCTCCAAAGTATTCAAGTAAATAAGTAGTTTTTAATACATCTCTCTTTAGATGCTTGCTTTAAATCGAGTAACAGTATCACATCCATTTATGACTTCAGCAGATCTGATGGAGGCACAGCATTTGTGTAGCTTGGATTCTAAAGCAAGTATTGTACATGGTGAGAAACGGCTTTGTTAGTCTTTCTTTTAACTTTTGGATTTTAAAAGTTTGGATTTAGATATTTTCCAAAATTATAATTAGTATTGAGCATGGCGCATTGTGTAGAGAGTACTTCATATTCCTACAGCTTTTTAGTACTGTGCAGTGTATTATCACAGTTACTTAAAGTGAAAGAAGCTATATTCTACCTCCCATGCCAATGGCAATTCCAGGTAGGGCTACTGAAAATGTTCTCCTTGCTTACCCTAAGTGCTACTGTATTTGTTGGTATTTTGTCATTTGAGGTTCACCCTCCCTTTTGAAAATGGAACATTTTTCTCTCCAGTGGATGGGGGTGGGGAGGTAGAGGATATGCACACAGTTTTAGATATAATTTCCAAAACTTCTCTGCATAAATGCCTCCCAAAAGCATGTTATTTGAAATTGCATGATAATCACAATTTCTGCTGTTTGTTGCGGGCCATATAGCATCAAACTTTTCATACTTATAACACATCCCTTTAAGTTTAGAAAGATCTTTTATTTTGCAGATCCTTCCCACACCGCAACCCCCCCCCCAAAAAAAAAAAAACCAATAACAACTATGTTCAGGGAAGTTAAAAGACTTACTTGTGTTTTTATAGATAATAGTGTTTGGAATACTTTTAAATAAAGGGAATCCCAACCTCCTCTACCCTTCAAAGCCTTGACCATATATTATAGTAATTATTTTCTGGAGCACGATCATTTCAGTGTCATACTGCTCAAGAGTTTATCTCCTTTATTACAGGTCTATCAGTCTTGGAAATCTGTCTTATAATAGCAATGAAACATTTAAATGACATCTATGAAGAAGAGCCCTTTAATTTTCAAATGGTCTATAATGGTGAGATGAAAAGTTCGCCATTTCTTCCAGATTTCTTCCCTGCTTCTTGTTGGAGAGTACTAATATTCTCATTGCTTTCTTTGCAGAGTTTCAGAAATTTATTCAAAGAAAGGCTCATTCTGTTTATAACTTTGAGAAACCTGTGGTCATGAAGGTATGGTTTGACTTGCTTATAGTTTTCATCAGATCCAACTTCATTTTTTTATATATTTCATAACTTTTTGAATGTTTGGGTATTTCATTAGAGAAATTCTTAATTCTATAGGCAGCCTGTTTTGGAGTTTTTGAAGATACATTGCCCTCTACTGTCTGTTCTTAGCACTTGCATACTGAAAAGGAACTATGTTGCCTTATATTACAACTGTAATCACAAATGTTAAGTTTTATTTGTGGTAAGTTATCAGTTTACAATTTGACAATGATATCCTACAGTATACTCCTCCACTCCAAAGAAAATCGGAATCACATTATATAGTCTTAGGTTTTCTAGTAGACATAGGAAATAAAAGATCAGATAACTTGTAACAATATAACTCAGTCTATTAAAAATATTTTCAAATCTATGATTAAATATTTCATGAAGTATTTTCTTTTATATTTTTTAAATTTGGCATATTTATACAAAATTACAAAATAGGTCCCAATTTAATAAATATGCATTAGACATTTGTTCCTTTAAATTTATTAAATACATAGCTAAAAAAGTAGATTTACATTAAAATCATACCAAATATACTCATTTTTCTAAATAATTCAGTCTCAGAGTTTTTAAGTTTATAGTTAATGAAAACTAAATAAAATATAAATACAGACCCACATATTTTAAGGGCTTGATTGTCCATTGTTGGCACAGTGGTGTAGAGGGGTGCATATGGAAATAAAAATCTTTATTTTTTAAGCAGTGGAAGCCTGATCCTTTGGCTTACTTATAAAGCATAATCCAAATTTCTTTTCCTGTAGCCATTTTTACAAGTGAGCACAGTCTTACCAGTTCTTCGAGCAGCACCAGTCGTAGGATGGATTTTTCCCCTAACCTCCTGACTGGTTGTCTCCTGTAGTTGTGAAAAGGGCATTTGGGCATGTTTAGGAATAATTTATAGCTGCTTTTTTGTACCTTTTAAAATAGGGTCTATTCCGCAACTTGGAAATATTTTTTCAGTTTTGTTCAGCTATGTATGCCTGAAGAATCTAATATTTTCTCATTTTTCAAAATGAATGGCATTTGAGCTTTTTTTCTTAAATTAGAACTTTTATGATAAACAATGTATTCTAGTGATACTTTTCACAGTGAACTGTAAGAATCAAATGCTCAAGAATCTACTTGAGTGTGTCACTGTTTTAGTATGTCATCGGTGTAGTTTTTTCTTTCCTTAATAACAAACCTAGAGTTATCAGGGTTCTAAAAGTAATATATGAGTTATAGAGTAAGAGGAAGCAAACAATTAAGAGCTCTGTTAAAGTGACTAAGAGGAACATGGACAGGAACTTGATTGACTAGGGATAAAATGAACATTCCACCACCCCCAGGTCTGGACCACACTTTACAGGGTCTTTTGCTTATGGTAGGCTTTATAGTGTTCTGGGCCTTTTTTATCTCTCCCTGTGTTACAGTTGGTAAACTGTTTTATTCTTTAATTTTTATTTATGCTTTATTGAAAGTATTTATTTTCATACAATGTATTCCAGTCATGGATTCCCCTACCTCAGATTCTTCCCACCTCATCACCCTTCCAACACCATGCCTTTCTCTGTCTCTCTTCCCCCCTCCCCTCTTTTCCCCCCTCTTTCCCCAACTCCATGCCTTTTTTCTCTCTCCCCAGCTCCACGCCTTCTTTGTCTCCTCCCTCAAGACAAGCAAGGATAAAACAAAATGAACAAACTGACAAACAATGAAATAGCAGGGGAAAGCACACATCTAGGCAGAGACACAAACAGAACCCATACAAACAAAATTGGAAACCATGATATACAAGCAAAAGACCAGTTGTTGGGACTAAAAAAAAAAATCTCCAAATACGTTTGAGTTCATTTTGTGTTGGCCATCTGCTACTGGCCATGGTCCCTGCCCTTAAGTGAGGTTGGTATACTGAGACTCCCTTAGAAAAGCACATTTTTCCTTTGTGAGAGGTTGTTAATTGGGGATAGCTTCCTGGTTGGGGATGAGAGATCATGTCTACTTCCCCATCTTAGCACTTGGACCCCATCTGGCTTGGACCTGTGCATGTTGTGTGCTGGCTGTCACAGCCTTTTGGAGTTCTGTTGTTTCTGGAAGACACTGTTTCCTTGGTATCCATTCCCTGTCTCTTAAAATCTTCTTTTGCCTCCTTTTCAGTTTCCTTGAGCCCTAAGGTGAGGGGGTTGATAAAAAAAAGTCCTATTTCAGACAGTGTCCCAAGGTCTTCTCTCTGCACTTTGTCCAGATGTGGGTCTCTATTAGTTCCCATCTACTGCAGGAGAAAGCTTCTTTGACCATGGCTAAGTTGACACTGATCTATTGCTGTACAGCTGTTTAACTTGAATGTACAGTAAGGCTTTGTTGAGACTGAAACAAACTGCAATTTTTAGTAACCTATTTAGTTAGTCTTCTCAGATTCTTAGGTTTTTAATATCAAAGTAGTAGACAAAAGACGGGAGCTACATAGCTCAGAATTAGAATGTGGAAGGTGCAGGTTTAGGTACAGTATCCAGCACTTACTAGAAAAGAAGAACCTATGATAAGGACCAGCCTAGAAACAAAACATTATCATTGTTAAGATTCAGGTAAAATTAACAATGTAGTTTTTATGGATTTGATTAAACTTGGGGTTTGGGCAACTACCGTTTTGTTTAGTGGTGGTAGGCGGCCAGCCCTTTATACTGCTGAGGTAAATTCCCATCCCTAAAAGTTATTTTAACTATATTTGTATCTTTCCTGTTCTCTTCCGTTCTTTTTTTTCTTTCTTTCTTCCTCCCCTGTCTGTCATGAACAAAGTTGGAGTTCATTAAGAAGATTTTATAACCCAGGTATGGTGGCGCACACCTTTAATCCCAGCACGAGCAGAGGCAGGAAGATCTCTGAGTTTAAGGACAGCTGGAGCTACACAGGGAAACCCTGTCTTGAAAAAAAAAATGTAAAAATAAAATAAAGATTTTAATATAAATTCAAGTATGGAAGGATGCACTTGGGGAAAAGATATTTCAAATGTGCTGATTTCTCTTCCTTTTTTTAAAACCTGTCACTGTTTCCCAGCTTGCTTAAACCAGTAACTACCCTGGATTTGACATTTTTCTCCTTTAGTCTAAGCTCTGTCTTTTATCTTTCAGGCATTTGAGCATTTACAACAGTTGGAATTAATAAAACCCATGGAAAGAACTTCAGTGAATTCACAGAGAGAATACCAGCTAGTGAAACTACTTTTGGATAATACTCAAATTATGAATGCTCTACAGAAGTACTCCAACTGCCCTACAGATGTCAGACAGTGGGCAACATCCTCACTCAGCTGGCTTTGAACATTTTAAGTACATTTCTGTAAAGAACTAAAAGCTACTGCCCTTTAACAAGATATGTTATTACATTCCTTGTTTATAAATATTATTTATGAGAAACTTGCACTTATTATCTTGGCTACGTGTTGAATCATGACTGCATATACACACAATTCCCTTGATTTAAATTGCACTACATGAGTAGCAATTCAAACAAATAAAATGTGACTATTTTAGGGATAGTCCATATGATGATTTGATACTCTTGTAGAATGTATGTGGTCCATTGGAAAAGGTTATTTCAACTAAGCACTCAGTTTACCAGATGTAATCCTAAGCAGTCAGGAGACAACAAGGACCAGAAATTACATGAGGATTATTTCAGCTACAGGAGGAGCCTGTAGAGATTGGAGTTGGGTTTGGTTTTGCTGTGTACATTGGAATTTTGAGTCCTATCCAGATTACAAGTGTTCTAGTTCAGTAGACTGGCCCACTTGTGCTGAGTGAGGAGAGTTTGGAAGGGGTCCAAACAACTCAGCATTTTCTTCTCTGAATGCCTTATCAGAATCTCTTGTAGGGATTTTTTAAGCATACATTCTGGATCTACTTTAGTTCAGAAGGGATCAGAATTTGCCATCTAACATGTACCTTAAAGGATTCCTGGAAACTGCTTCTACAAATAATGAGAAGTGTTTGCAGTGTTAGCTATTGGCTTCAAAAAGGAATTCCCTAAGAACATAGAATGTCAGTCAAAGGTCCACATCATAAATTCATAGACCTAAAAGTAAAAGAGCTTGAGGTTTAAGATGGAACTTAATCATTCCCTGGCTTCATTTGTTCAAGAATATTTGATTGCATATTTGGTCATACTAAGGTTTTATAAAATATATAACCCATCTGTGTGCAATTTACAAAGTATTTAACTGCAGAACTAATTGTATTACAGATTAGAAAACTACACTAGTGGTAGTGTCCAGGATTACAGTATGGAAAAATGTCTGGTGTGACCTAGAATGAAGCTTGGTTTGACTAACACTAAAGCTCATGTTATTAAAAACTAAAACTCAACAACACATTCTTTACTGATTTTAGAGGATATTTTAGTAATTTGGCTCTTAAGAAATCTCAAATGCAAGATTTCTATGCATTCAAATACCACGTCATAAAAACCCATAGCCTTTCCTTTCCTACAATAAAATGTTTAGCATTCTGTCTTAAGACATTTTTTTCCAGCCATATCTCATTAAATCTAAGGCTTGCATAGCAGTTTAATGACATAGTCCACACACACATTTTCTGAGGTGATTAATTTTTCCAAAATATTTAACATGTTAGTATTGCTACTGAATAAAAGCAAAATTTTCCTATTAAAAAAATTGTAGCAGCAGGACAAAGTGTCTATAGTCCTACCATGTAGGAGACTTGTTAAAAGAGAATCAAGCATTTGTGGCCAGCCTGGGCTATATATCAAGAGCTTTTCTCAAGAAAGAAAAGTAATAAAATAACATGAGAATTTCAAACTTATTTAGATACTGCTTAAAAGCTGAGTCCTCTGCTTTCCTGTCTGGGTAACACCTAGAGAAGATCTAGTTGAACAGTGTATTCAACTTTAAAATCAGGCAAGGTAAATTTTTATTTTTAATCATTGTGAAAAAAAATGAAGCAGTAATAACTATGAAGGTCATATAAGTATAGGCATATATTGCAAGAAGCTTTTTAGCTAGATTCACTTCATACATTGTTTAAGCTACATTATTAAATCTAATTTTAAAAAAGTGAGTTTCTAAAAACTTGAAGAATAATGTATGGCATGGAAGTGTACAACTGTAACATAATCCACAACTTCAGAGGTGGAAGCAAGATCAGTAGCTACTTTCAGGAGCTAGTTCCAAACTAGCCTGAGTTGTCTAAAACAAAATGAATGTGAACAGAAAGTACGACTTGAAAATTCTATGCAATGAAGAAAAATACTGAAAATCAAGAACTCAAGACTCCTTTGGGTCAACAGATGGAAAAACAACTTAGGCTTCTTCCATGTGCCCTACTGAAACTTGGATCTTGTTTAAAAGGCATCTCTGATTTATATGCAGACACATGTCTCTGAGAAATTAAAATCTGTTTTTCAAACTTCCATATGGTAATGTCTTATATGGGAAGGACACGTTACCTACTGATCTAAAGAATTAGACATTGAAGAAGGTGCAGTTGAAAACGGAGTTTCTGTAGTGGTCGTGCATATTCCACCATTGCCTTTTGATTTGACTTAAGACGACTGGGGGTTCTTTCAAAGCAGTAATCTAAGTTGCCTTCACCTTTGTCCTGTGAGCACAGAATCCGATGAAATGCACTCACTTTAACAATAAGCCTCTGGACTCTTTCCATGGGCAGTAAGGACCAACAGACACTTGGGTAGAAATAGTCTGATTAGACAACAATGGAAGGAAAAATGCCCTAATTCACAAACCTCCCTGCTTTTATGACTCTACCCTTGAAAGTCTCAAGGCAGAAACTTCACTATAAATTGGAAAACTATTACCCTCTTTAAGAATGTACATAGCTAAAGAAAAACTGCATGTGCAAATACCATATTCATTTTTTATTTAACATGGGGATGGAATGGGGATAGCATACATTTTATTTGTACAATATTTAACAATCACTTATTCAAGGTGGGATTTTATGGGGATTTTTTTCGTTTTTATCTTTCTGTTAAATACTTGCAGAAAAAAAAGATAGCAAGTACAATATGACAGTAGTACAACAACCTGTGCCCAAAACACTGACAAGAAATACAGAGTAAAGCTAAAATAATTGTTTACCAATATTTTGAGAGGTAACAAATAGGGAGATACGGGTTGAGACTGCATAAAAAACGTACTGCTGGTTGAATATCTGAGGTAAATGATGTTTAATCAAGATGCTACTTGTATCTTTGTCCATAAATTGTAAATAATTTTATGCACATTATACCAAATGTTCCTAAAAAGTAATTTTTCAAAAAAGTAAAAAAGAGAAACTGGAAAATAGCTGATGAAGCATTTTTTTAAAAAACAGTAATCAGTCTATTCCACTAAACTACCATCGATCTGGTGAGGGTTTGTTCCCGACCATTTGAATTTTACTTAAACGTGACTATTACCTAAGGATAAGAAAAGGGGATATAAGCAATGTTTTCATAATTTTGTGACACATGATTCTAGTTTTAAATTCAAAGGTGTTGGATTTTGTTTTTTTCTTTTTCCTGGTTATATTTTCAGGTTATCACCACGAAAGATAGTGCAAGTTCATGGGACCAATCATTGAGGCACAGTCTCTGTTCTGGAATTCACAAGGTACCTGTAATAAAACGTCCAAACAAGAATCACAAATCACATGCTATAACTCCTAGCATCTAAAATACATACAAGATCTGTGCAGGGCATAGATAGACTTCAAATAAATTCAAACACTGGTTAATCCATCAGTCCTATGGCAGTTGATCATAAAGCATTTCTCACAGGAGATCTGGGCAAGGTAGAGTAAGTAAGAGCAGCAGTTCTGGTGGGTATCAGAAAGGCAAAGTACAAGACATCATGAGGAGCACCATACACAAAGTTACAGGGGTCTAAGTTTGCCATCTCCCTAAAAAAAAAGTTTTCATTCTTTGATCTTCCTTTTTCAGTGTCCCTATCTCAAACTTTTTATCTGCCCACTCTGCACTTACTGTAAACCAAACACTAAAATGCCCTGCAAAAGAAAGTTTTAACAAGACTAGGTATAAGAACAGGTAGTCACTGGAACATTCTTACTTTACTGCTTATAAAAAAGGCTTTCTGTTAATGTAGTTCTCAAGAGAATACAAGTTTTAAAATTGATAAGCTAGATTTAATTACAATACCCAAGATTTCTTTAAAAAAAAAAAAAAAAAAAAGTTTCCCTAGCATGAAGACAAAGCATTTTCTATCATGAACCAGTCTTGGTAACATTTTATCTGTAGTGCTCTCCTAAGCCAGACAGCCACAATATCCCTCATTTATCACTTTTAAAAAGAGGTTGAATGTTTACAATCAGCAGAAATCTGTTTATGGAGATTAACAATTTCCTTGTATGCACATTCTCTTATGGTTATCCTTGATTAGTTTACAAGTGGAAGCAAACCTAAATCAAGAATTTAAGAGGCCAAATATGTAGAAATCAGAACAGTGAACACTGAATTAGGCAATCTTAGGAATACAGTGAGACCTTGGGTACAAAGACAAAGCACAATTCTCTATGGGGTGTGGCATACAGACACAACGAATGCTATTACTCTCCCCTCCCTGCTTAGAGTATGTTGACCTATGTATTGTTTATAATTAATTCAGTCTTCCCAGAGATTAGTGCACATTTTATGTAAAATGTAGTGTATGATGTCTTAACCATCTGAAGATAATGCATTCACAGTGAGCTCCTGATAGTAACATGTAAAAAGTTTATAAAATTAATGTATGGATGTTAAAGTGACTCGACAAAAATGTATATAACATAATACTGGCTATTTGTTGGTAATCTTAAAATTCAGGGAATCTTTCACTTGGGCTTGTATAAGTTTGAGGAAGAAGCCAATTATATTCTAATGTTACATTGTTTGAAAAGCACTCTGGTACCTACTTGCCATCAATTCCATTTTCTTTTAGCAAGGATAAGGCATGAACTATCTAGAGTTAGCTGTAAAGTAACTTGGGGGAGGCTAGGCTGTGTTCCTTATACCACCACTGGTTACCTCTAAATGTCATTGCATATTTTAAGTTATAAGTTCAACTTGTTATCCCTGATTTGATTTAAAGCAGTAATATCTGAAATCTGTGCTTAAAGGTCAGTATCTCTATCCAAAGACAATTCTCTTCACATCACAGACATCAAATATTACACTTGACAAGATGGCACCACACAGTATAGTGATAGTTACACGTCTCAAAGCAGAGTGAGGAATTCTGAGTAATGACACTTCCTGAGGTGATCCTAAAACAGTGATAAGAATATCCCACACACTGTTTGGTAAAAGAAGAAATACACCACAATTTTACATATATAAATAGGAAAAAAAAATCTATTTTTAAAAGATAAAATGAAGAGCTTTCCAGTGTCACAGCTCACTTAAAATTTTTTAAATCATGCTTTATGTTTTCAAATATTTCCCAAACACAGCACACCTTAAAGAAAAAAGTACTACTTAAGTATGCAATACTTTGGGACCTGGATATAAGATGAAGGGAAGGAAGGGAAATGACACCATTTTTTTTTCTATTTCAAAAACAGTACTTTGTTTTCCCTAAATTACAAGCCAGTACAAGAAAAGCTAAAACACTGCTTTACAAATAGCCACTTACTATTGGCACTAAGCATAGCTTACCATTTTTTCTTAAATAACACAGTGAATTTGTTAATACCTTGTTATAAAACATGGATTGATTTATTCAAATTTTGTTAGTGTTTTCAATTTTATAATTTAGCAACCGTGGAACTGAGGTATACCTTGTTGAGGGAGGTTAAAGTAATGCTTGGAAGCCTCTTTACTGTACCCCACTTTGATGACTTTATGTACACAGAACAGCAGCACACTACACATTCACAAGCTGTGTCATGTTGGCATTACAATAGTCATTTATAGAAACAACAGCAAATGCAATAAAAAGTTACCCTTTTAAAATCTGAAATGAAAAGTTTTTGATTTAAAAAAAATAGCAGTAGTTCATTTAAGGAATTAGTGTCTTCTGACAGACATTAAGAAATCTGATGTCAGTTTTCAAATACTTGATTAGCCAGGTCCAAAAGATCCTTGATTTGGAGAGGGCCACATTCTTCGTGTACATTTTTCAGAAGTTCTTGACAGTTTGCAGCTTTTCCCTTCGACTCCCCTTCGGATCTGTGCTGCAGACGATGCAGTAAATCTCCCAGAGCCATGCGTTCCACAAGGGGCCGCTTGTGTACATGTCCGGGAGGCATCCTACTCATTTCACACAGAAAATACACTAAGCAGTTTCCTTAGCTTAGCAGCTCCAGTTCAGAGTCCCAATTCTCAGTGTGTACAGATGGTGCCACCATCATAGACTAGATTCTTTGGGAGGAAAGTCAACGTTTGTCACCATTGTGACCACTGTTACAATGTCCTCTGTAGTAATGATATTTGTTAGTCTTTGCATCTGGGTAATTCTTTCACCTACACATCCAGCTGATAACCTGGCTTCTGCATCGTGATCCCAACATTCTTCTATCGTTTCACAGAGCATTGCCATTCCCTAAAAGGAGAAGAACAGTCAAACATAACAGCTATTGTCTCCTGATAGGAAACAGGCTAACACTGTCATAAAGAAATAGTGATTTTCATGGGTCATAACTTCAAGATCAGCCAAGTTTGATCAGCACTCACTCTGGCTCTTTTTTTTTTTTTAATGATTTATTTTTATTTATATGTAAACTGTTCTTTCTGCAAGTCTGCTGTACACCAGAAGAGGGCATCAGATCTCATTATAGATGGTTGTGAGCCGCCATGTAGTTGCTGGGAATTGAACTCAGGACCTCTGGAAGAGCAGACAGTGCTCTTAACCACTGAGCCATCTCTCCAGCCCACTCTGGCTCTTTTTAATGGACTCATTATGGTTGGCCTCAAACTCTTGATCCTTCTGCCTCAAGCACATGAGATACCGTGGCTGGATCAAAACTCACTTTTATTGAAAGTCATTTTGCATACCAGCAAAATAAATTACTTTTCCAAGCATTAGGGATCCACAACATGAATATGTTTTTAAGTTCCAAAAATCTTGTATTCATAAATCCGATCATTTCAATGCTTGACCTTTTCAAGGAGACTTGCAACTAAGTCTAATGTGGGTACCAATTTTATTTTTTTTTATTTATTTATTTATTTATTTATTTATTTTATCATTTTCTTAGTTGATAGTGGCATTTCTCCCTTGCAGTTAAAATTAAAAGGTCACCCTTGAAGAATCAATCTCTGGTTTCAGGGTGTAGTTACTTATTGCCATTTGGGTTTCTAGTTATATTAACACCAAATTACCAACAAAATTCTATGCTGTTCTGCCTGCTCTAACTGTAAAGTCAAGTCTTGAAAGCCTGAATGAAATGAGTAAGACTTCATAGAGCAGAGAAAACTGAGTGCTTAATAAGTGTTAAGATGGCATCCATTAGAAGGTAATGATCAGCAAGACTATCCAGCTTCCCATGGACCAGGCATTTGTTTCCTCATGGAACTTTCAAACCAGGAGATACTTGCTTGAACTTAACTAGACCGCTGAGGGAAGAGCCTTCTCTGCAAGACTCTGTGACTTTAGACAAAGCCCTAATTATGCCTTTGAACTCCAGTACAAAACTGCTGTGTGAAGATCACTGTCCCAGAAGAGAAATGTGCACATAACAGATACACTAGTCTCTGGAAAAAGAAATGTTTTCTTGAAATTTCAAATAGAAAATTGCATAAACTTACTGCATGTTTCTGCCAATAATCTCTTAAAACAGGCCTCTTTTTTTTATGCACAACAACTTCCTGCATATCTTCAAGAGACGGATGCTGGCCAATTTCCTCCTCAAATGGTAACATGTATTCATCTACAGGTCCTGAAATGTAAGAAGAAGAAAACCATTTTAATTCTTCCTGACTAGTATAAGCTCCTCCAATTCTGCACTCTATGAGGAAAGAGATGAACCCCCCCAAACTTGTATCACAAGGGAACCAGAATCTAACTGTGAGAAATCAAAAGGTCTGTTTTCAGGAGTTTTTTGATGGCTGCTTGTTTTGGACAGGGTCAAGCTAAATAGTTTTGGCTGGCTCCAAATTCTTGATCTTCACAATCAGCCTCAACAGGCTGTTTTGGAACACATATGCTGAATGTCCATGTTTATATATGACAAGGATTGTCAATATTTAGAAATCAAAGCTATAATCCTCTTTTCCATTTCCAGCAATTTCTATCAGAACGTTACCATTCATAGTGTCAGCACCTCTGGAGACTCAGTGCTTCACCTAGTATACTTCTCTGTGGTATGTTCAAATACCTTCCATGAGGAATTAGTGCACTTTGCGATTTTCTGTCTTCTCTCACAAGCATATTTATAATACTTATAAATAATGCTATTTATTTTTATATTTAAATCACAAGCTCACTTCAACCAGAATTCTTATCATGTCAAAATGTACCCTCATGACAAAATTTATTCAGTAACATAAACAACTTGTTCTTGGATCTCAGACAGGAATGTGCATTTAGGAGTTAATAACTGATGTTCAATAGATTCTTATTCAGAGTAGACACACCTACATTTTTACTATTATTTTATCTCCAAGTGAAGGTGGCATGTGCTCTATTTTGTAAATAAGATAGCTCAGAAAGTTAATAAGATTTTGCACAGAGGTATCTGACTATTCTATAGTAGAGCTGAAATCTGAATCTTATCTGAAGTCTTTTTATCTATATTTTTCCCCTCAACACAACAGGTCACTTGGCAGTATCATTCACCAGAGAGAAGTCGATGTACATAGATGAGCCTTATGCAAAGTATTCAAATATACCAAATTCACCAGGCAGTGGTGGCACATGCCTTTAATCCCAGTACTCAGGAGGCGGAGCCAGGTGGATCTCTGTGAGTTCGAGGCCAGCCTGGTCTACAGAGCGAGATCCAGGACAGGCACCAAAACTACATGGAGAAACCTTGTCTCGAAAAGCCAAAAATAAATAAATAAATGAATAAAATAAAAAATACACACACACACACACACACCAAATACTTCAAACATAATACCATGAACTGAAAGAGGCACTGACTCAACCTTGTACACGTGCTTTAGGAAGCATCTTTTATTATTACTACACTTAGTGTGTGTGTGTGTGTGTACGTGTGTGTATATTCCACAACATGCATAGAGAGTTCAGAGGACAACTTGCAAGGAAGGGTAGGCTAGGCTCTCACCATATAAGACCCAGGATCAAAATGAGGTCATGAGCACTGCCCACTAAACCATTTCCCCAGCCCTGTGGGAACACTGTGAGAGATGAAGGACTATGTTAGCACTTCTAGTACTTAGTACTGACATCTTCAATTTCAAGGTTCACAGGTCAATACTGGCATTAACACACAGACTTCTCAGGACGTAGCCCAGGCTAATGTATTTTCTTTTTAATGTGGATGGTTGTTTTGCCTGCACGTGTGCACCACAGCCATTGACCGATGTCCATGAAGGAAGAGCAACCAGTGCTCTTAATAACAGAGCCATCTTCCCACCCTCCAGAGGCTTATTTTTAACTAGATTCCTAGAGTTTGCTATGCACACTAAAGTTTGAGAAATGCTGGATTTTAACTAACTAGACACAAATTTTAAAGCACTCACTTTATCATTTTAAATCATGGCAAATCAGGGCCAAAGGGAAAGTGAACATAGTCTGCTTTTAAGTATTTTAGAGCACATACAAGGCATTTAAGAAAAATCAACATCTAACCTTTCTTTTGCCATAAAAATGCCCCAATAAATAACCCCAAGCCCCGCCAAGTAACTCTCCTTAATTCCTATAACACCACCTGACATTTTTCAGGTATGACTGCACCCCAGTACAGTTACTGAAAGCCTTACATACCAGGTCCTGGAACAGATCATTCACACTTATCTCCCTCTGGAGTCCTCTCTTAACTGTGTATTACTTAACAATAGGGCCTGCATCCCCAGGACACCCAGTCAGAGTTTGATATGAAAGACTCACACTGAAGTTCTTAGGCAACGTATTTTCTTGTAGTATGTGCTGTCTGACCTACTTCTGCCTCCAAGTGTCAAAGCCATTTCTTTTCATGCCCAGCCCCCAAAATTCACCTTGCCTCCTATATCTTCGGCCACCTTTTGGAGTCCATAGAAGAAAATGTACTTATTTACCTTTTTGTGTAATCCCTTTATAAATATGGCATATATACTTTTTAAAAAGAAATGCTGTTTTCCCTTACCATCTGCAGCAGTACATCGAGAAGCCAGTTCCCACAGGACTAATCCCATGGCGTACATATCTATCCTCAAAAATGCATCCCTTTGGAAGTTTATAGCGCCCTCTAAAACCTCTGGAGCCATATACCTCCGAGTACCAACCTGAAAAAGAATTTGAAAGCAATCAGTACTCATTGACTTTATGAACTAATATTTTTGTTTATGGTTTTGTAGAAAAAAAAAAAAACAAATATGGTCTATTTAGCCAGGGTAAAGTAAGATGGCTTCTGGATACTCTCACCAGACAGGCTTACAGAGCTTGTCCTCCCTTCTGGATCGAATCACAAAGACCTGAATAACTAACGGTTTGCTGGGAGAAGGCCAGAATGGAGGAAAGAGCACTTTGCATATTGTTTGAGGTACACCTTTAGAAAACACTTTTTTTTTAGGGCTTCACTAATAAACATTTAAGATGATGTAAAAATAATTAGCAGAGATAGATTTTTAAAATTCTACTTGTAAAAAATCTTACTTATTCAAGAATTCTTCTTTATTTACATTTGCCCCCAAAAGTTTGGTATTGTGTAGTACTGTAACTGTGGCTACTATGCTTGGGCAGCTAGTGCTAGTTGGTCTTGAATGCATTTTTATGTGAAAGCTTAAGAGATTTTAGGAGCTATTTAGGTAGACTAAAATACACTTAACACAGATCTAAAAAGCAGCTTAGACATTGGTGTTTTCATCCTTCGGTAAGGGATGGCAAGTAACCTTTGGTCAAGACTTTGGTAGTTATATGTACATTTAGCAATAGATTTTAAAAAGTAAGGACAGATCAGTGAAGCTTTGAAGTTCCATTTTTAACTGATTTTATCAGAACATAAAGTAGCTCTCTGGCTCTCGCTGTTCTAAACATTACACTGTATTCCGAATATCTCTCAAAGCCTACTTTTTCACTTAATTTAGACCATCCAAAGTTATTTCTTGTATTATGGGATTATAGCTTATCTAATTTTAGTCTAAGATATCCTCTTTTATGAATGAAAGGTGGTACGATAGTGGAGAAACTATTTACTCATGTAGGTAATAACTTATTTTGCCTAATCTTGTAATCCAATTGTAAGAGCATTAAAAGATGACATGAATGAGGTTAAAAAAAAAAAAAAGTAGGCAGCTGGAGAGATGGCTTAGTGGTTAAAAGCACTGGGTGCTCTTCCAGACGTCCTGAGTTCAATTCCCAGCAACCACATGGTGGCTCACAACCATCTATAATAGGATCTGATGCCCTCTTCTGGCTTGCAAGTATAAATGCAGAGCACACATACATAAAATATAGATTACAAAACAAAAGTTATAAAGTTTGCTCTAATACCAAAAGATGAAACTATCCCATACATACTGTCCTATGACTATCAATCATACAATAAGCACAGAAATTTGTCTCTAGGCTTCTTACTCCATTTTTAGTAATATTCTTCCTAAAACAGCCTCTATTCTCAATCATGTCAGCTTTTCTAATGTTCTGCAACTGCTGACATAACCTTGAACCAAATCTGAAACTGATAATTAACATTGACAGAATGTAGTGTGCCATGACTGCACACAGCTATGTTCCTGGGGATCAAGATATGGAAGGAGAATGAAAACTCAGAAATAACCAAGTAACTTGAATGACTTGAAAGACAGAGAACCGGGCAAGCCTAGAGAGAATCCTTTGGCTTTGTAGGAAATGTCACATTTTAAGCAAATATTTGTTTTATTTTTAACAGAGACGTGTTGTGAAATATTCCTTTTACACTGTGTGAAGATGTGTCACTATGCTATGATTGGCTTAATGAAGAGCTGAATGGTCATTAACTAGGCAGGAAGAGGTTAGGCGGAACTTCTGGGAACAGAGCTCTGGAAAGAAGAAAGGAGGGTCGCCAGCCAAATGGAGAGGAAGCAGGATGGACTGTACAGAGGTAAGGGTAACTGAGCCATGTAAAAGAATGTAGATTAAAAGATACGGGTTAATTTAAGGTGAAAGAAGACTAAGGATTAGAACTAAGAAGATTAGGAACAAAACTAAGCTAAGGCCATGCTTTAATAATTAATAGTAAGTCTCCATATCAGTTTTTGCAAATTGGTGGCCCAAAGAAAAATCCACCTACAGGGAGGTGTTTTATGCACATGTGATTGTGGGTGCCCACAGAGTCCAGAAAAGGGTGTTGAGTCCCCTCAGACTGGACTTACTGGCATTTCTGAGCAGCCTGAGCCAGGAAATGAACTTGGTCCTCTGCAAAGACAGGAAGCACTCTTAATTCCTGGGCCATCTCCTGCCCCTAAACTAACTGTTCTTGTAAAAAAAAAAAAAAAAAAAAAAAAAAAAAAGTGATTCTATACAAGTGTAGCAGCTTTCCTAGCCTCACATTTTTGTGAGAATAAAATGCATGGGTATTCTCCTCTCCTTGGCATTCTTAAAGGATGCTATATCTATTTGTGCAAACAATAACTGAAGTTAGACACCTCATTTCAGCCTTTCCAGGAGATCTGAACTCTAGAAAAAAAAATTCAAAGATAAAACATTAAATTCATTAAAGAGTTAATGAATCAATAAAGAGGAAGAAGCAAGAAAATTATTATGTAGAAAATGGGAAGGAAAACCTAGTACACTGTGGTGAGAAGTGAACCATTATCCTCCACTCTTAGTGTGACGAATTAACCAATAAAAACTGAGTTAAAATTAAGAACTCCCTAAAGATAAAATTATTAAGAACTGGATTCTTCTGTGACTAATTATTTTAGAAAACAACCCTGTCCCAGCTAAATGTTGTTCTATGCTTGCCTAATCCTAAGGGGACAGCCATGTAAAAATGCTGCCCTCTCAAAATATGTCACTCTTCATTAGATGACTCAACCAACCCCAGCAACTTCAGATCAAGTCGGTATTGATCTAAAGTAAGAGATGTGCTTATTATTTCCTACTCACATCTTATACTGGTTGTTCTTACCTGTCCATGGGTGTCACCTGCAGATTTGCCAGCCTCAAACTTTAATGCCAACCCAAAGTCAGCGATGCAAGCTGTCAGATTGTTTTTCAACAACACATTCTTACTTTTGATGTCCCTTCAAATAGAAAAAAAGTATTTTAAGTAAGTTATTTTTAAAATTTCTATTGAACATGAGGAGAATATGCTATAAAAATGAAGTTACTTAAAATTATGAAAGGCAAAGAAAGGGATAAGATGCTTAGGCAGAGTCCCAATCTAGTCTAAAGCACATGAATGTAGTGACAAGCCCATTTTAACAGGAGCAAGAAGGAATCCTCTCCATAAAGCAGTTTTACAACAGCCATTCCAGAAATACATTATCATCTATGTCACTCCCACATAATCATAAAATTACTATTTCTTTAAGGGAATGGGAACATTTCAGATCTCACAGTTACAAACTCCCATAGAAACTTGTTTTTCAGAACAACAAGAAAATAGTCAAAATCTTTGGTGAAGATTTCTACTTCAGAACAGCCCTTCACTGCCGCCCTCCTTGCACTGCATGGCCTCTATTGTAGGGAAGCACCTCTTGGAATACAAACACAAAGAAGCCTTTTACCATAGAGCATGGCCCAGTACTTTGAAAGCCTATCAGCTGTAATGCAGGAAAATATTCTTTCTACACATCTTATTCATCTGGTTCATCTTAAAGACAACTCCGCAAGCATGTCTCCATGCTGTGACCAACAGTTACATTCAGAAGTCATAATACTGACCCACAAGAGGATGGAGAATGCTCCAGAAATCAACTTGTTTCAGTATCAAAACATTTTCAGGGTCCCTATAACAACTTTGGGGAGGTCTGAAGGATTAGTTTGAATATATTAATAGAAGGCAAATTCAAGAAGAAAAATGAAAGAAAGCAGATCCCTTTCTGAAGAAGTCATTTATGGTTCGTAAAATCAGAATCTGGCGACATTCAACTATCCCTCTGCTAAATCACTCTGATCATGGCTATTTTTAAAACAGAATAGAAGGTGACAACTCAATCCTATGTTCTTCCAATAATGGCAAACTAAATCTATCTTCCAGGAACAAGCACTTTTCATTTTCAAGATTTGGTAACGGAGTCTTCACTGGACATGTAATATTTCTTCACTGGACAGCTCTCTCCTCACAATGACCTTTCCTTCTACTTTAGCTCAAGAATGAATCCACACTCATTCAAAACACAAAGAATATATGTAGTCTATCCTTAATTTCATCATCGAGTATCTATTAAAAAATTACCTTTAAATCAAATTTTTGAGTTAAAATCATTTTTCCTTTGACATAGAGAAAATACACCTTTATTCTCAAACATGGTTTCAGAAATTAGACAAATTAAAACATGACATCATTAAACTTTACTAATGAGATTAATATGTACATTACCCAAAATACATCCTAGTCAAATCTCAAACCTAATTTTAAAAAATGAAAATCTTTACATTTTCAAATATGACTGAATAATCAAGGCAAAAATAAATTTCACCCAGAAGTAGGCTTAAATAATAAGCATGTGAGTTGAACAGAAAGACAGGACAACTCTGGCTGTACCTGTGAGATATTGCAGGCTTGTGACCGTCTTTTAAGCCAGGTATATCCTCATGTAAATATGCCAATCCTCTAGCCATGGTTTCTGCGATATGACAGAGTTCATTCCAAGAGACCACATTAGCCTTGAGGAAGTCTGACAGTGAACCCTAAAGAAAAGAGCGAGACACCCGTAAGTTCTTGATGCAAGTTTTACACAGATGGAAACTTTGCTTTGGATATGGAGGCAATGCATTCCTTTCAGTACATAATCAATCAAGCACTATAGAGTTTCCTTCCAATTCACATTACTGAACATTCAACCCCAAAAGACTGATTTTTAAAAGCTAATTACCAAAATAAGTTAATTTCCCTAACTTTAGAAAGTTTAAAAAAAAAAAAAAACAGACTACAAAATCAAAATCTTCTCTAAAGCTATTATGATCCTTATGGTCAAATACTAAGTGAAATATAAAGCCAGTTACACTTAACAAGAATGACATTCATTATACAAACCAAGTATCTTAGCTGACCATAGTAATGCAAGCCCATAATCCCAGAACTTGGGAGGCTGCTGAGGCAAAAAGATGAGGCTAGCCTGTGCTACACAGTAGAATTTTCTTTAAAAAAAAAAAAAAAAAAAAAAAAAAAAATTTAATGAAAAATGAGGGGAAAGTACATGTGCTTTGGCACTAATTCCAAGCTAGTGACTGTGGGTTCATCATTAAAGAATTATCAGGCAAAAAATGAAGAGAAAAAAAAGAAGGGCTCATGGAGTCAAACTGTATCCTAAGTAATACATGGAAAACAACAAACGCTGTCTAAAGTCCCCCTAAGAGAAGCAATTGCAGCACAGGAAATCAAGGCTTAGGGCTGCTCTATGATTAGTGGGTTAGTTACAAAGTTCTTTCCTTAGTTTTGTGATACTTTCATTCACGAGTAATGTATATATGGATCAAATATTAATCAACTGTGATAATATACTGTTCTCTTGAAATACAACAATTAACATTAGGTTGGAAGGCCAAGTCCAGCTTTACAAAACTTAAGTATTAAGTCGTTTTTCACCTTTTCATGAAATGCTGTGATTAGCCACAAGTCCACATCAACGCTGGTGCCTCGTTTTTCTGCACCAATGAACTGTAGTATATTCTCATGCTTCATTCCAGGTAAACTATAGACTTCATATTCATTCTGCCAGGATTGTTTGTCCTACAGGAAATAATAATAATGATGATGATGATGAAAGCGTGGTAAGAACTCAGAAAGTACAAGAAAATAAATCATGTTGAGATTACTGGAACAAGTTCTAAAACAATAACAAAATAAGCTAAGTCTAATTGATATATCAACAAAATAAGCTAAATACAAGTGACCTTTTGTTATTTTTTATAAAAGAAATCTGTAAGAGGTAATAACAATAATCCATAATAAATCTTTGTTATTTAGAGAATCCCACCCCATTCCTTCAAAATCTCCTTTTCTGTGTTGCTAAGTTTACAAACACAGGTATTCATCAAAAGCCACTGCATTTCTGTAACTTAAAAAGAAACACGTCCTGCTTCAAAGTTACTACAATCACTGTATGGTGCGAAACTAGTATACGATAGTAGTATGCATGCTACTATTCACAACCATCTCCCTGAAAGATCAATTTCAGTAGAGTGACCACCTTAAATAGGTGACAGTCTCTCTTCAGTCTGCCCCACCCTTACCCCCATCCCAAGCTAACAATACCTACTGTTTCTTTTAGACTATCAATTACTCATTCCTGCAGGTTATCTATGTCTACTGTATACTTACAAAAGATTACTTTCTTTTTACTATGAGAGGGCAATGAAAGTGAGTTACACTATAATGTAATGGTAAGGAAATCTCTGGATTCAAGATTAATTTAAATTCCAGGTTTTCCTCTGATTTTTATAAAATCACTTTTCCAGTGAAGTAAAGGAATAACTGTGCTCTTGGTCACTAAAGTACTTACTGAATGTATATTCATGTATGATATATGAACACACAATACATAAATCAATACTTTGTCAATAAAAACATTTAATAAAATGGCTGCTACTGTTGTTTCTACTCTTAATATCCATATTATTTTCTAACTGTTAAGATTCCTTACATCTTAAGTAGCTTCCCACAGCTTACTACAAATCTTAGCCCAACAGAATGCTTCTCTTTCTAGAGCCACACCGCTGCCAAGATAAAGAAAGACTCTAGGGGCTAGGCTTTAGATGAGGTGAGAAGGTACATTAAGTAAACTGTTTCTCTAGTAACTTTGGAGTGATGGAGGTTGAGTATGTGTATCCAAGACTTCAATACCAAGGGTGCCACCAGCCATGGGGATGTATTACCAAAGAAAGGGAAAGATGGAAGCCCTAATATCAACCAGCAAGGGAGCAAAGCGGCAGTGCAGCCTGCCTTAGGTCAGGGTTCATAAGAAGTTCAGCTGCGTTTCAAGGAAAACAAGGAAATCAATCCTATGGAAACCTGAATCACTGCCTCTGAGAAGTTACCAACACAAACTGAAATAATTACACAGAAACACTCAAAGTACAATGAAAAGAAATCAAAGTCTGGTCATGTAGCTCCAAACAGCAATTCTAAAACAAAGCACACAATCTGTTGTTCTTTCTTGTCAGGGGGATAGCAAGACAACTACTCAGACGGTGAGGTGGTTTTTGTGATTGGAATACGTCTTTAGTTTTTATTAACAAAAGACTGGCTCTATGTTCCTTTATTGTGAGTCCTCCACTGCCGACAACCCCAAGTGCTGCACTAAACCATTCCGTTCTTAGATGTGACTGCAGCACAGAAAGGCCAGACTGCTTCCCCACTATCACAGTCACCTTAGAATATACAGTCTGTGTATGAGCTATAATGTTCTAGCCAGTTACAGCTTTAAAAAGATATCGGTAGACAGATCAGACAACTTTAATAAACATACCTGTATTGGAAATATTTTGACAGCCACATATTCATTGAGCAACTGGGCTTTCCAGACACAACCAAATCTTCCCCTTGCTTTCACTTCTAACAGCTGCAATGGCTTCAAACCTAGCAATGGAGAAGGTGGGGGTGGTCCTGGGTCCTAGAAAAAAAAAATAATAATGAATAAGCAGAACATAAGACATTAATTCTGAAATGAGAAAAAAGGTAAGTATATTGAAGAATACACTGACAGAAACTGTTAACACTCAAGTGACTGTAAGTCAATGTGACCTTAACTTTCAGCCTGCAAGAACTGAGCTTCTGGGGCGTTAGCAGGAACCACTAAGCAAGCAATATCTAACACTAGCACTGCTACTACTTAGGAACAGCAGGTGAAAACCACAAAGCAGCCAGTCTAAGCACTGTGAACTTCAGAACACTCTTAATAGTATCCCATTGGCTCCACCCAGCTCACATTCTCTTAAAAGATATGGATTTGAAAAGTACCAAAACAGCAAAGTAGAACCGTTTCTCAAAGAATTCTCAAAATCTACTTTCTCTTGTAGCTATTTAATACTAACTTTTTCTTCATTAATTTTGTAATGCTCAGTCACTTTAAGCAAGTATATAAAATACAAAAAGCACTTAAAAGAAATGTTTCTATAGACAAACTTTTTGTTTCTTCACTCTTATTTTTCAAGATACTAATAGTTCATTCCTTTAACTATTTCCCAAAACTGAATAGAAATAAAAATCATGTCCTGAGGAAAACTGAAGAGAAAAATAAAACAAAGTACAAATAAAAATCTAGGAATGTGGTAGTCATAGCTGGAAACATGGAATGGTGAATAAAAGACAAGAGTGATACTATGATGCATTTTTAAAATAAGGCCTGTATAATACATTAAAAAGGGGAATTGCAAAAAAAATTCCCTAAACCAAAAGAATGGTAACTTTTGCTGAAAGTGTTCTATCAGTTTACCAACTCAACTAAAGCAAGATGTAAGAAGACTCTGGAAGCCAACAGATTAACCAACAGAAATGTTCCAAGGGCCAAAAGTTCTGTGAAAAGGTACTAAAATGTTGTGGCAAGAACAACCTCCTGTTGGTACTTCAGATACTTGAAAATGGCATTTTATCCTAGATCACTGCATCTCACCCTAATTTTCTTCTCCCTTTTTACATCTTCATAACGTTCATGACTGTTAATGCTCCCTGTAGGCATCCTTCATCCACTAGTCTATTTGTGAGTCTCAAAAATTTCTATCAAGCATTAGAATGACCCAGCAAAGAAACAGTGCAAAGTATTACAAGGAAAAAGAACACAACCTCTAGGCAATCCTTATTTAAAGGCTTGAAAAGCTCCTATTTTAAAAAATAAGTCAGAAGACTTCCTGTGACTGATTCTGAAGTCATGTCTGTTTTCAAATGACTACAAACATTGCTGTCCCATCTAAAAATATGAAGAATTAATAAAACCAAAGTGCTTCTGTTTAGCAGAGTGATGGACCAAAAAGGCTGTCGACAAATCCTACAGAAAGGCCAGGCTCACAGTGATTCGCAGAAAGGGGCACCTTTGTCTTTTCTGGAAAGTTGCTGTGAGAATCATATCCTCCCTTCCTATTCTTGAACTGACTGTCTTCTGCCTGTAATAAGAGTCTACTGACAGGACCAGGCTGACTGAGGCAACTAGAGAAGGAAAAGGTGAATACTACTCTTCCAGAGGCAAAGAAAACTATCCAGTCGGCAAGGTCCAAGAATACGTGTACAAGTTTATAGAGAAATAACTAAATAGAAAAGACAAGGGTGAGTTTTTCAAAGCAGCAATACTAAAATCTTTAGGTAATCATTGAAAAGAGAGAAAAGAAGAGGGCAACTCAACTCTAACATTCTGATCTGACACCCTTCTACACACTGACCAACAGTGTCTCTAGAGATAACTTGCACAGAGCTGTTCTGTGTTCAAAGGGGCCCCAACCATAGACACGAGTCCAGTCAATGGCACAGAATTGAGATGATTTCTTCAACATCTCAAAATAATAATATAACAGTGGCTCAAAGTATGTTAAATGATTTCTAGATGCAAAGATAAACTTCAAAGTTCCTATAGGCTTACAAGGCTTTCCTTAGTAAATTTATTAACGTACTTTTATTTCATAGAGATATCTTGAATCAACATTTAATATTACAATTTTACCATTAATTGCTACAAAACATACAACTGACAAAATTTCCTAACAGTATAAAAAATTAAATTAAAAAAACAAGCACTGGCCAATTTTCAAAAGGGAAGAAAATGATCTCTAAAGGTTCATTCTCATCAACATCAAATCCTTTTGAGATGTAGTCTTAAGTATACTTTAAGATTCACAAATATTTAAAGATTGGGCTAAAAAGCAACTTCATAATAAAATAACTACACAATACATAATACCATTGATACAACTTTTTCCTTTCTTAAGAAGTTACTAGGATGAAGTTTTAAATGCACCTCTAAAATTTAAGTTTTACTTATTGTATAAAATATTGGAAATGATTCTGTTTATTAGCATCATTATAGCAATTTATTCAGAAAAACTCAGTATTTGTTTCTAGGAATAAGGACTTGTATCATTAAACATATGAAGCCCTGAGGGGACAAATGGGAACTTAACACATCACAAATGATGGCATCCAGAAAACATGGCTTTGCCTTGCTGTACAGAAACACTTGGGGAGGGGGGCAGCAACTCTCAGGACTACAGAATTTCTGAGACCCTCCCCTGGAGCTCTCGGTGCTCTTTCAACAACCATTTAATGCATACAACTAAGATGAGGCACAGCAAAGTGGCTCTGATTATGTATTCCTTCTTAAGACATCAAAAAGTATGTGGAAATTGCAGTTACTGGGAAAGCCCCCCTGCCCAGAGATCCTCCCCAGTGACTAACTGTACCCAATGCTGGGACACTGTTCAAGAGGAGCAGCAAAGCCATCAGTGATCAAGTTTGCTTATTTCTCAATTAAGTATACATTGTAATCCAAACAGCCTCAACCTTCCAGGCAGCAACAGATTTATCAAAGGTGTTATTTCTGCGGCTAATTCATTTGCTAGAGATACCATTGGAAAATGCAGATTTTAAGCTAAGAGATAATGAGCTAGACCAGAAAGACACCTCTTATTTAAATGGGTAAAGGCTGATATTTAAATATATGAACTACTATAAAAAATTATAAATACTGGGTTTCTAGGGCTAATGGCCTCATTAGGTTTTATCTTCTGTTCAGCTGAAATAGTTCTTTCTACATTCTATCTTAGATAAATATAAATACTGTTAATGATCCTTCAAAATCAAATGCTTTTATTATGTCAAATGAATCACATTTGGATACGAAAGGGGGACTTTTATAACAAAAATGTAGATAAACTATAAAGGATACAAAGTAAAGCAACAATAACAACAAAACTCTAAGGACAAATGTTTTGTGTGCATCCACAAAAGCTTTCACAACCATAAGCAAACATCAATGCATCTTACCTCTATCATTATATGAAAGGCGTGCTTGTGAAGAAAAAACACAGGCAAAAGAAATTACGATTCATATTCAGAATGAAATGAAAAATGACACATCAGTTACAAAGGTGAAAGAAGGAATGAATTAGCTTTTTTAAAGTAGACAGTGATTCAATGGACTATATTTTTAAGATAAAGATTAAGAACACTTTCCTTATAGCCAGAGGAAAGTAGTATAAAAAACGTAAAGGAAAAAGCCTTGGATATCACCTATCAGGGTGGTAATAAATAAATTTTGATGTAAAATAACTCCAAATTACCTGATCCAATGGGCTTCAAGCCAGCAAGTAAAATAAATTTTAGACACTACTTAGTACTTGAAAAGGTTTTAAAGTCTAAATGCAAGAGTAGGCAATTGAACTGGGGAAGACGGGAGCTGGAATTGGTTCTGACCAGCAGAGGGCAGTATTGCCTTTAACAAAATCAAGCAGCCTGAAGAAACCCAATTCTCTCAGACCAGGCTTTCTAATAGTTTTCATGGGTGTGCGCATACATGTATAGGGACATGTGCATGGAGGTTAGTGGACAACCTCGGGAGTCATTCCAAAAGTGTCATTTCCCACTGTCTGGAACTCCTAGGCTGGCCAGCAAGCCCGAGGAACCCACCTGCCTCAATTTCTCCAGTGCTGGGATTACAAGCATATACCATCACACCCACCCCGCCTGCCTTCCCCCTCCCCTTTTCCTTTTCCTCTCTCTTTCTTTCTTTCATGTGGGCTCTAAGGATCAAACTTATATGCTCATGCTTGTAAAGAAGCCCTTTGTGAGTGGTAATGTCTCTCAACTCTAGTTTTTTGGTTTTGTTTTTTTGTTTTTTTTTTTTTTGTTTTTTTTTTTACAGCTTTTATAAGAACCTCCGAAATTTCCTTCCAGTGAGTGAACTCACCTTTCTGGAAGGCAGTAGGACCTTATAGTAAAACACAAAATAATGCTTTTGGTGGCTATGTGTGTGCTCAGAAAAGACAAACTGGGAAGAAAACACATAAGGAAGAAAGATGGCCAGAATTAAACAAAACCTGGTGACAAACTAGGCCTGTTATAAAACTCCCTGCCCAGCTGTAGCAACAAGAATAAATCAAAATAGATCCTACCAGAACAGGATTTAGATGACTTAGTTCATACTTCGAATTAAGCATTTATTAGCAGTTCAAAATACAATTTCAGTATTATAGTAACTTTAAACTTAGGAAGTATGTAACAACTGAGTAAGTAGTAGTACCCTGGAAATGAGTACCCAGACACAGTTCTTACAACCTGAGAACAGTCAGATAGTACTAGAGAACAAGTCAACCCTAAAAAGATAACTGCTTTAATGTTAAATTCAGTGAAATACACGTTAGCTACTGCTAGGGAGCTTGAAAACTCCCAACAGATGACCACATTCCCCAGATTCCACTATTTCTACAGAGAACAGTGCCACTTGCAAAAAGAAATGACAATCCAGTTATCTATACCAGTTGTTTGCTGGATTTTCGTCCTGTGATAATCATCCAGGACTATTCACCAGTCATCAAAAAGCTAGCTTAATCCTACCACACCATTAGAGAACCTCAGCATTCCTGAATACAATACCTCTCTCCCAGGGAATGCAAAGACACAAGAATCACTGAGATCTTGTTTAAACTCAAGAACTTGCAGAGATAAAGACATCAGCGCAAGTAAATGTTACTTTTAATCTTAGAAAGTATTAGGCCTACTCAGTTAACTTTATAATGAACATTAGAATAAGATATAAAATACACAAATAAAAAAATGAAGGCTAAAAACAAGCTTTAATGTAATAAGAATGGGAAAGACAAAAACCAAAAAATTAAATAAATAAGTTAATTAATTAAATAAAATACATAAACAGACTTTAAGTATATCTTTTTAGATATACTTCTCCATAAATGAACATTAGAATGGACAAAAGATACAAGGTAAACAAGAGGCACCACCACCAACAACAACAAAAAAAAAACCTTTGCAGTATATGCAGTCAAACAAGCAAAAGAGATCACTGAACATATAAACAGAAAAAACTCACCAAACAAAACGGCCTGGATTCACAAAATGGAAAGGTGGCTTTGAGTACTCTGCACTGTAACTGTAAGTAACTAAAAATCAAATCAACTCCTTAATGCCAAGTAAGAAGAGTTCCAGATTAGAAACAGACCGACTGCTTATCAAGAAGGAAGGAACTTACTGCCAAACATCAGAAAAGAACATAGGACTTGACTCACTCATTCATTTCCTCACTCAAAAAAGTTGACTGACCGCACTGTTTGTGTCAAGTACTATCTACTCAGGCTCTCATGAACTTGACAGCAGATGGACTAATTGATGATTTGCACTAACAAAGGCATAATTAAAAACTAAAATCAGGAGAAAGGAAGTCACTAGCTTGAGCATCTGTAAGACAGCTGACTTACACTGCCCAGTTTTTCCCTTAGGAGAGCACCCTGAAAGAAAAATGTCAAAATGTCGCAGTAGAGGGGACTGATGGGAGTGAAAAGCATTGTTAGGACACATCCTAGATTTTAGGTTATACAGCCACATGGACAAGTGCTGCGTTTATTGAAACATAGGTTTGGAAAAGACAATCATGATCCCTGAATGGGAAGTGCTAAGAGACATCCAAGTGGAGCTATTTGGTAAGCAGTTAGCTATGCAAATCTAAAATTCAAAGAAATCATTCTAGAAATAGAAACTTTTATATACCATTCATAAATACACATACAACATGTACTACAACTTTCTTTACTGTTTAATACACACAAACACACAGACAGACAATCTTAATTAAGTGTATCTACTTAGGCAGATTAGTTTCCATATATATTTATTTTTGCACACCACACAACAATCTTTTCTTACAACCATCAAGTGTCTATATTATGTGAAAACTGACAAATTCTGAATGTGTCTCCTCTTAGTCATCTAATTATCATATATTCTTAGAAATGCCACAATTCTTCATTTTTTAGACTATCAACAAGCTAGAAAAGGGCAGGCATATATTAACAGATGAATAAATCAGATACTGTCAAATGCTCAGCCATGGATCTATTAATTAGATCCCAAGATTCCTTATAGTTTCTCTCATCGAACTATTCCTGAAAGCAAACAGAAAGCAATGTAGATAATAAAGACTCTGAACAGACTCCCCAAGCCTTTAGCAGCACAGGGCAGCCAGCACCAGGGTAGGCAGTTTCCTAAGAGATGTAGGCAAAGCCCGCTCCCCTCTTAGCTGCTGTGCAAAAACATAAGGCTTGTGACTAGCTATAAAGAAAACTTACTTTTATTTAACATTTATAACCTTTAAGTGAAGATGAAAGAAAGAAAACGGATGTGAGAAAATATTTAACTACTAAGCTGCCTAGACATAAATAAAACTATATTCATATGAAATAGTGAACTCTAATTATTTTTCCCTAATTTAGCTTTCTATGGACTCCATCTAATTATTGAAATAAGCCATTCAGTCAATGGACAATAATCCCTGAATAAAAGCCCAGGCATTGCCAATCAGGACAAGATTGTAAGTCAGGTTGTTTCACCTGAGTGCTCCGATTTTTTTCATTAGTACAATGAACTTGGTGTAGCATATATTTCAGAGTATTATATCAGTAATAGTTTCAATGAAAAGTATTCCTTTTGAGTCAAAGCTGTGACAGAGAGGACAATGACAGCAGACAGTTACTGAGCATTTTAACACTGGCCAACACCTCAAATAGAGTTCTCTCAGCACTACAGAATGTCAATCATCTTTCTTCCACTGGCCATTCCTTTCATAATTTCTTCACTTTCATTTCCAAGTGGCAAAGTTAAATAAACAGCCTGTTTCCATCTTACCTTCATGTAACTGTGAGCCGCAGGAGGGCAAGCAGGGACCATCCTGCACCTGTACTAGGTAGCATGCATAGTGCAGGGCTCACAGCAGGTACGTAAGCACCAAGAGAGAGGTTCACCAAAAACAGAAAGACAGCCCACAGTATTTATTTTATTAACAAATGAACTTTTCTACTTCTACTATTTTGAATTAATGGAAAGGGGTTTTAGAGCAATGATGTAGCTAGGAATAAAGGAAGACATCTAGGATAAAGTCTGGGACATGAGATTGATGCAGAAAAAGTTTGCCTCCTCCTGGCTACTACCTACTCTCCAGAAAAAGGGTAAGCATGTACTCTGATCTACACTCATGAGTCCACCTCCAGGTTGGTCAAAGGAAACTGCACCCCAGATGCTAAGAATGGAATGATGATCACAGGCAGTTGTGTGTGTGTGTGTGGCGGGGGTGAGGGGGGTGGTCAAAGCACTCAAAGAACTGGCTTTCACAAGTAAGTGTAGTGTGCAGTTCCACTCTAAGGAGGTTAAGCTCCATGGTTTTTGTCTTCCTCTCACCTCTTTGCTTTTGGATAAAGAATTATTAGACAATCTCCACCTGACTATATTTAGGCATTGTATATAGAAATTATAAATAATAAGCATTGTAAATAGAAAAAACTTTGCGTGTTTGGTGAGAGTAATTTTTCAAGCTATATACCTATCAATAATTTCTAAAAATTTGCTTAGAAGTATATTTTAAATGAAGTTACAATTTTAGTTGCTGTACAAAAACAATTATATACCCCAGTGGGACACAAAAGGAAAAACATCTAGAACAGTCCTGAGCCATTCTTAAGAATATATATACAAAGATATACAAGTATAAATTGGCATTATAGCATCATATTTTAAGCATGTTAAAATATGGTTGAAATACTTATAAAATGTAGATTTCTCCTATCAGAAATCTCATACAAACTTTACTAAACTGATAAAATATCACACCATATACCCTAAATGTACACAATTTGTACCAACACATTAAATTGTAGTATTTCCTGAGCATACAGTAACACTCTACTAAGTTACACTTAAAAATACATCACTTAATGGATTGAGATAAATGGCAATCAAGCTGAAGAGCTATTTTTCTATACTGTTGACCTGAAAGAAGCTACTTGTAGAAGAATACTTTATAGTCTATAAAAGAAAAATAGTATTTGATAGTTTAATGGAGAGAAAATGCAACAGCCAAACAGATGAAGCTAGAGAAAGTATCCAAGGATGCATACCAATCTTAAAATTATTTATAGCAAGTGATAAATGTGAATGATTTTTCCTCTTTTGAAAGAACGCTTTCTAAATAAATTGTGTCCATACAGCAAACATAGTCTTATTTCAAGCAGAAGAGAAAAAAAAAAAAACTGATTAATCAATCAACCCAGTCGTTGTATAACAGCTTCCTCTGAGATTGAAGCTGCAGGGAAACTCCTTAAACAGGAAGGTAAACAACTGGGAACAGTTTCAGGAAGTCCCTAAAACTGACTGGATTCACTAGGCCCCTCTCTGCCAGTAAGCAATAAAAGCTGAGAATCCCTCAAAGAACTAACAAGCCAAGCTGTAACAAAGACTCAGAAGTGCCAAAGCTGCCAAGAAAACACAGGCCACACCAGCTGCCTAGAGGAAGCAGGAATCCGTAGAGCTGCCTGGAAGAGGTTTAGAAATGAGCCTCTTGGAAGGACACTCTCCAACTGCCTGCAAGTTTGCAGTGCACTCCAGGTTCCCAGCTTTCGTGAGGTGTCACCCATACTGGGGTGGGCTTTGGTGGGCAGCTATTGTTGAGTCATTTTTGCTCCTGTTAGGTAACACGTCACCCATACAGTAAGCAACCCCAATAAAATTCATGGTTCACCATATTATTGTAAGTAACCCCAATAAAACTCATGGTTCATCAAGCTGGACTTTGGTGGTATCTGGTACTTTGGTCTGCCACGGTATTCCTATTTGGGGTGAGTAGACATGTGTGTTGCATCTCCCCAGGAAAGGTTTTGTCATACAACACTAATTCAAACTGGATCAGACCTAAAAACCTCCTTCCCGTGGTCCAGCTTCCATGGTACCATAAAAATCCTATGCAAGTCAACAACGGAGGAAAGCAGTTAATAATCCCACCCAGCTGTGATACCTATAAACCACAACAATGACCAGCATAATGAAATATCCATAAAGATGTAATAAGTGGCACTCACATGTCAGTGGTAACCAACAGCTATCTGATTGGACTTATGGCCCCCTCATAGGAAGGAAATAATGCTTGAAAATATAGCCAGATTCCCAAGGCTCATGAGGCCATGAGCCTTAGAAAAGAAACTACTACCACTATTTTGCTAGATCAGCATAATTCCTTACTATATTCTAAATCGTACCCTTATACACATAGATCGGTCTAGCTACCAACTGTCATCAAAGAAGCCTCATCTTTATAGCAAATGAAGACCATCACAAAAACCACTACTGGACACAATGCAGAATCAACAGACTGTGGGAGCCCAGCCCTAATACATACATCTACATCACAGCTCCTGTATCTATGGCTCAGGGAATAGTACAGAAGATGGGGTGGAAAAATTCTAAGAGCCAGAGAACCAGGAAATGGCTGCATAAACAGGATCAATAGTAGTATCACCAAGAAAGGGAAATCTCACAGGATTCCACCCCTAGATAAAGAACCACAGGCAATGAATAGGTACAGAAAGAGAAAAATTCACCTTTCCCAGGGATAAATCCCCTACCTGGTTATCTAATGCAAAGGGATAAGCCCTGAAACCTAACACAAACAACAAAATTAGACTTAGCAGATTGTATCTTTACATTTATGCATACAGGTATGTAACAAAAATAGTTAAAGGAAGCTATTAATGTGAGAGTGAGGTGGGGAGATATGGAAGGAGCTGGAGCAAGGGAAATTGGTGGGGGACTGCAGCAAGGAGGGGAAAGGGAAAAGTAATGATGTCAAATTATAAGTAAATTTATATTTTGACTAAAAGTGTATTTTAAAAAGTATGCTTCTATAAATATTAAACTCATTTTGCAAGTATAATTTAATATTAGCATGCTAAACATTATCAATAAAACTTAGTAAGTTTGCCCTACATCTTCACTTGAGAAAGAAAGGAGCACACTTTCCTAAACTGACTGGAATATGGTATTCCATAATTTGGTTTCTCACTACATTTCAATGGATGTATATATAGGCTCATGATCAAGAGGAAAACCCTGCAAAGCATCTTCACAGATGACTTGCTTTCTCAGTGGGTAGTAATTTGGCACAGCATGAAATGACAACCTATTATTACTTTAATATTAAGGTCAATGGGATTACTTTGCATGCTCAACTTGGAGATCCCCAACATGTGAAAGCCCTTACTCCACCTCAAACCAACAACTAGACAAAATGTCATGACATGTGGACTAAAGAAGCTAATGTCCCCTTAAGAACAATGGTACAATACTAAAGTGCTATTTATATAGCCTTTTAAAATGAGCAAAAAGCTAACTTCATACCTCATTTAAGGTAAGTTATTTCTGGGCTCTAATATTCATTTGATCAAGTGGTGGGTTTTATCAGCATAAACATAGATCTTAAATAGGAAACCTAAGCTTACATCCAGTTTTACTGAAACCACACTAACTCTTTACCACAATAAAGCTTAATAAGAGTCCATCAAGTCTCTCATATTCATGACTCACTATCACCAGAAAAACCAGTTTGCATTCAATTTACTCAGTGTGTGAGCTTCCTATGTGTGGAAAGAGTTTAGCATAAACAATAGAAACGTGACCTACATAATACAAAATGAGAGGCTCTTCTTGAGTCTGATCATGTCACTGCCTTATAAAAGCTAGGAATACTTCAACTTATTGTACATCCTCCAAAACTACAGCCTCCAGATTTTTCTCAAGGCAAAGCCCTAAAAGTATCTGACTGTTTATTAAAAGAATTCCCTGGAATAATGTTATCATCTCAGTGTGACTCTACACAAAACAAACTCAACTTAGTATTCAGTGCTTAGAAGTTATCATTCCTCACAAACACTAGAAACACAGTTGTTATATACTTTGTAAGTCTTCAAGAGGCTTACAACCTAGTGGAATAATGAACTATGATACAGTATGTATACAGAATACTATGAGCTTTTCTCTCCTGGGATTACCTATTGAATCACAGAGGAGAGAAAGTAAATTGAGTGCCATTCTCAGTCATCTCATGTAGCACATAAATACAACTCTAGATGCATATGCTGGATGGTTTGGGTTATACTACGGAGAGAGACTCCTAAGATGTTATAGAGTGGACCACATGTCATGGAGTACAAAGCAGTAAGAGCCCTTGAGTTCTTCTAATCGCTAAAGCAACAGAATCCAACATATAAAATATTGTTCTAGCAATAGCAGAGGTTTTGGAGAACATGAAAGCAAGAACAGCTGTAAGATTATAGAGACAACAGCCTCGGGGCAGTAACATTCTGAATACAATCCCATCAGGATAAAAAGGTGGTGAATGGGCCTGGGAAATGGCAGGGCTAAAAACAGTAGTTTCTCCAGTATGTTCATCCCAAATGACTGTGATAGCCGTGATACCACGAAACAACATGAGAAACACTGCAGCTATGAGTTATAAAGAAACATCAGCAGCTTCAATTCTTAGGCAAACAGACATCTGCCCTTTTTGTATCCTTAATCATGCAACATTATTTTGCATGATTAAGGATACAAAAAGTTAGATGTTTTTTGTTCATTATAAAGAACCATAATTAAAAAGAACCAGATTTTAAAGTATGTCCTAATATTATTTAAAGTAATACTAATAAAGATGAAAAATACTCTAAATAAATGGTGTCTTTACCATGATGACTGCCATTACTTAACTGACAGAACGAGCTTATTGATCTTGACAAGGCCAATTCCTTACCAGATACCAGTTTATTCATAAACCAGCCATTAGCTAAAGATTTGAAAGTTTCTCTAAGTAGTAAAACATACTGTCATTTCCCTAAAGGACTTAAACAAGGTACAAAGAATATGTTCTAGATACCCTTAGCAATACTGTAAGATCTTTTCCTAACAGGTCTTTTAGCTGGGAAGGTGGGTACCTAGCTGGTAAAATGCAGGTATGTCCTCAAGACTTTATATGTGCAGTATATCTCATCTACCCACTCATTCCTACTTCAAAACATCTTAAACAAGCCGGGCGGTGGTGGCGCACGCCTTTAATCCCAGCACTCGGGAGGCAGAGGCAGGCGGATCTCTGTGAGTTCGAGGCCAGCCTGGTCTACAAAGTGAGTTCCAGGAAAGGCGCAAAACTACAGAGAAACCCTGTCTCGAAAAACCAAAATAAAAAATAAAAAATTTAAAAAATTAAAAAAAAAAAATCTTAAACAATGAGTGCACACTGGCAGCATCAAACCACTAGCCAGGAATTTCTGTCTAGGATCCAATCACATGTTCAAAAATGTATTCTACATTTTCAACTTTCAAAGGAAAGCACATGAGTATGTGTTTTCTGTCCAGCTGTGGTGTATGTCCTTTCATCGTCTTAAGAGACTAATAGGAGATGAGGGTAGTGCTCACCTGAGTAGGTACACAAACTACTAAACATCTAAAGCGGAAAGGGAAATCAGACAATAATATGATAAAGAGATGCCACAGATATTTCTGAGTTACCTAAATTCTATTCAGAAGTAGCTGCTTTCTGAAAAGAGGAGCAAAACAGAAAAGCAAAAGGAGCAAAGCTTGAAGAACATCTTGGTTTAAATTCCAGCTCTGACACTTGTGAGTTTTTATACGTCACAGTTTATCTATAATCTAATACTACATACTAAGTCCTGTGAGATAAAATTAATTAAGTCAGTGCTTATTAAATACACTTTATCAACAGCCCCATTCTACACGTTCAGGAGTATGGTCCAGGAATGTAAATGTTTTAAGAAATCCCAAAGATTATCCTTACATACCAGTATCACAATTTAGGAGTCATTAAAAAAAGCCATATATGTGTGTGTGTGTATACACACACACACACACACACACACACACACACACACGTATGTAATTATTCATAACAGTACCCTAGAACAAGCATTTCAATGTTCAGCAAATACTTGATGTAATTACCTCCAATTATTTTTAAATTTAAAAAGAGCCTTTTGAAATTGGATTACAAAATTTGCATAAACCTCTCACCAAAAGGAGACTTGAAGCATACAGCTATACCTTTTCATCAAAAGTCTGAGATAACCAGAGTTAATACTCCACATAAAAGACAATGCCATTTTGCACACAATTTAAAATCCAAGGAAAGTTTAAAGTTAGTTCTGTGTTGTATTTTTTGTAAAAACTTGTCTATGCCAAGTTACTCAACCACAAAACTGATTCCTTATTTTTCAGCCTTCCTAAACACGTACAAGAGTATCAACGGCAACAAACATCTAAAACCCAGAGGGGATACTTATTACCAGATCTGGGGTAATAATTCACTATTAATGAATAGTAACAGTGTCTTTCTTCTTAAAAAAAAAAAAAGTTAAACCCTTCAATTAATTTGTACTTCCTATAAAAGTCATCTAATATATAGGCTAACATAATACACATGCACGCACATACGAACACATGTACACAAGCACACTTAAAAACATCTTAACCACACTCTCATAACAGCATTGGATATACTTCAATGTTCTATCTATAATATTATATTACTGTTCAAAACTTCCTTTAACAAAAATTCCATAAATTATATATAAATTTCCCTTACATGTGGTTTTTAGGCTGTTTCTATCACATTTATGAATCTAAGGTAATTTCAGAGAATTATTAGAGCACTGAGAACTTTCTCTTCTAAATTTAGATACTAAAAATTTTTTTAATTAAATTTTAAAATTTAAATTAAAAGTTTTTAAATTTTAAAGTCACACTGACAGAAGTATTGAAAAGTTATTTATCACTGTGTCTATTTTTCCACATATATCTTTCATTATAAAAATCAATGAGCTGATTCAACAGATGTTGGGTGTGTTATCTAAATAATGCTTGGACATTTAAATACCAGATTTTACTATTTTCTTTAATCAAGTTTTACCATTTAGTATACTAACATTAAAAAAACAGAGTTAAACCAAGAGACCCAAAAGGCCCAAGGTATTCTAAAGAGTTAAAAGAAATACAGTAAAAATTAGAATTTAGAGATGGCTCAAGGATGTATAAGCAAGAGTTACCAGCTTTCCTGAGCATGTAGAATATTAGCTACTTCCACGAGAAGTCCTATGTAGCACTAGACCAGTGACAGCACCGTACATAATAGACAATAGAAAAAATTCAGGGAGTTTAATCTGATTACCTAGTGCACCTGTGTTCAGAAATATTTCTGAAGTGAGTGAAAATCAAAGACATTTTTTAAAGTTTTTAGTGTTCAATACACATTTGCCATGCTGGAAACAATCAACATACCTAAATTATCAGTCACACATGGTAAACAATGTCTCTCTGCAACTTCTACCTAAACCATCTTTCCAGCTATATATCCCTAAGCCTTTACAAAGCCTCCCTTTCCCATACATTCTTTGCTAACCTTCTGAATCAATTCTAACTCAGAGGGTGTTTGCGCAAAGGGTCTGTAAAAAGACATCACCTATGAATAGAGACCAGTATGGAAAAGACCAAGGAGGTTCTGAGACCACTTCCTCATCATTAATTATGTCAAGATGCAAACAGAGGACAACATCCTTAAAGCACTGGAAGAACAGTGGACTCCACAGAAGAGACTAGGGATTTCAAGACCCTCCTCTACCTCAACCTTTGACAAGTTTATGACATACAAAATTACTATAGTTCCCATGACAATAAACACTCCAAAATGAACTCCGAAGGAAATAACTGGCTAACCTGTTACTAAGTTATACCTCAGTTAATACTTCTTTAAAATATAAAATGTACAACAGAAAATACAGGACAATAACTTACTTGAGTAGGAACAAGTACTGGAGGATAGGCCATCTTGTGATGTCTATACACCCAAAATGCACAGATGACAATCCCTGCAATTAACATAAGTGGTACCAAGGAGTACAGCAAGATGTTGTAATAGGGTGGCTTCGGTGTAACAGGATTTGAAGTGGCTGTGGAAGAGGGAAGAGGAAATGGTTCAGATTTGGTCTACAATCCTATCAGAAGTAGTTAGCATAGAGTCAGATCTGGGGGTGGGGGATACAATAGAAGAAAGTAGTAGTAAATTACTCCAGCAACACAAACATATTTTCTTTTCAATGTGCCAGCAGAACAAGCATGTATTTTTCACTATACACTTACGCTGTGTGACTTCCATCTCCGGAAAATAAGAGAACTTTTCATTACACATATTGCCCTCACAGCAACAAAAGTACACTTCAGGGCTGTCTTTTTTTTCTATACAATCAGTCCTATTAAAAAAAATAATAATAATTAACACCAATATCATTACATTGACCCTACAACAGATGTGTTTCTTCAGAGACAGGAGTCATTACATACAAATTGGAGGTGTTTATGAGTATTCAATGATCCACTCTTAAAAGTAAAACTGTTCTAAATCTCAGCAGAGAAAAAAAAAGTAAACAAACATCTGAGTATATTATGATCACACTGACTTCCTGAGACTACTGCTTTAATGTGGTTTGTAATGAGCAATCTAAGGTAACTATCTCTTTTGTTTTCTTAATTATTAGAGAAGCTTGAAGAAGAACATAAAGCCAGTGAGGCAATTTAGTCTAGGAGTTGCATTTGCTCATGGGAAATGCAACTTCCCCATTTTGTGAATATTAAAAACTAAAAACTAGATATAAAGCTAAATAAATACACACATACACTAAGTAATGTGAGCTTGTATCTCATGAATAGAACATATTTCAGCATCAGAGAATCAAACTAGCTTTGGAAGTGTCATTTTTCTCATAGTAGTAGATTTACAATTCCTGAACAGATATCAAGGTTGTGATTTTAAAAACAAAAATGGAGAAAATATGAACAACAAACACTGTAGGACTTCATAACTCAAACTGATCAGACTCAGGCTGACTAAATTAAAATACAAAGCAGGAGCCTTCCACACAGGAACTAAGTCACTGGAAAGACATGGAGTTAGCCTCGAGAAACAAGCTCCATTCAACTACTGAGAAACAGCTATAGCCATTTGTCCTTTGAAATTCAACTTTAAATATTGCTGCTAAACATCACTGAACCTAAAAATGCAGCACACAACCGCACTGAAGCTTTGGGCAGCATTCACCAACAATATGGCTGAGACAACTCCAGATAAAAGTTAAAGAGCTGGTGGTTTTACCAGTATCAAACTCTAAATAGAATCTATTAATGTCTACTTAGAAGAAATTAAAAGGTAAGTGAAGGCTATTTTCATAATTTATAAGTAATGTGTAATTTAAAAATTAATATTTAGTAATGCCTCTAAAAATTGAAAAGAAATACACTTAGCCTAATTCAAGAAAATTTCCTTTCTCTGTTCTTAACTGTCCTTTTTGTTTTTCAATCAACTTCAGAGCATAAAAACAGTATTCATAAGTTTCTGCATTATCATTTGATCCTCAGAATCAAAACTGGTGTACTAATCATTCATAACAAGCACTTTACACTGGGTGATGCACTCTGTGAGGCTCCAATGAATGGTTCACTAAGCATTTCAGCACTGCCTGGTTCTCACGTAAGTAAAATGCTAGGTTTACAGGTTAGAAGTACAATAGTTTTCACTACACACACATGGGTATATGCATATGTACCCATGTACACACAAATACACAACTTCCTGATATGAAATAATAAAAGATCAGTTAAAGATAAGCCTACAATTTTTTCTATTGTCTTCCCATCCCCTTTTATAATAGCAAATTATCACTTGGTTTTGCACTTCTATTAGTAGAAACAATAATAGTCAGCAAAATGCAGGTAAAGAATGAAAGTATGTGCATATATATATACATATACATACACACACATACATATATATATATATAAATAATTCTTGGAAAACTTAGACTTAGAAGCATAACCCAAATATCAAATATATATCTAAATGATAATACTTCGATATCTCATTAAGTGGAGCTAATTTAATTTTCATAATTTAGTCAATGAATGCCTAGGGTCACATATGGCTAAGTAATCATCAATTCCAGATAATTGAGGCTCTTGGGAACAGATATAGTGGTCAGCAGATACAGTACAACTTTTTGGGTCCAAGATAGCTGGTTACCTAGGGCTCTGCAGGCCTCTACCACTCTACACTGCCCACCCCTAATGGAAAAGCTGTGGCTCAGGCAGAAAAATGGTCATCAGTCCAATATCAATGTCCCTTCTTATAGAAAGATCAGAAGTACTCGATTACATGACCATTTATCTTATTTCCAGTATAAAACAATTTAAACAAGATCTATTAAAGACAATATAGCTTTGTATGAGTTTTTAGTTCTGATACAGTTCTGAATGTTAAGTTAAATGTCTCCTGGGTTAAAAAAACAAAGGTCTACCTACTTTGCGAGACAAAATGGGTGAGGGAGAGAAGATCAATTTCTTCCAAAGATATAAAGAATGGGAATTAAATACTGCAATCAAGCATTATTCTTCTTTGAGAATAGACTTTTCAACACATATACTTTCTTTTAAAGTAATTTTTAAATTTGGCTTTAGGCTTATAATGCTAATATGAGGGTGAAAATTATTCATATAAGGGTTCTCATTACCTGTAGATTATTCAAGATATATCAAGCATAAAACATAAACAAGGCATGTTTATTAATTTGAAAGAAAGTTCTTGCCATTGGTTCATGTGGTCTTCATAATTTCATCTTTAAAACAGCAAGAAACACTTAAGTGAAAATGCATGCACTGATCTTTATGTTTTCAAGGCAGGACAGGCAGAAGGAAAGTCACTCAACCCCATCATAAAATATAAGGACATCCTTACCTGTCATAGCAGTTGATGTCATCCAGCCAACAACCTTGTTTCACTATTTCGATGGAACCAGAGATATTCTTCCAGGTAGCAAAACAATGTCGCCGTTTATCTTTGTCACCGTAACAAGGCTCCACACCAGTTTGATTGGTTCTGTCTCTTTCCCAATTAGCATTAAAGAAAAGACACTCCTGAGTTTCTGATCGACCAAGTATAGCACCTGTAAAATAACAGAACAACTTAATGTAGCCATACAACTCTTAACACCTGTGCTCTGAAGAAGGCAGCCACTTCATGCACTCTTGCAGTGTCAATAGTTTCTTGTCCCCCAGTGTTGTAACTCTGCATTTATGTGGCTAGGTTAATCCCTATACTTTACATATAAAAATAATCACAATAATCTGCATTAGCCACGCATATCACAAGATTTCTCTTGACGACGTCAGCTTCATTTAATTTAAGGACCAAAAGAACAGCAAAAATTGTTAATTTTATTAATTTCAACCTTTCCAACAGACCCTTTTTTAATATTTTGTGTGACAAAATACAATCTAAGCAAACATAATTATCCTGTATAGGGAAGCTGTAGTTTCCTCAACTCTGTAGACTAAACAAAGCAGGGTCATGGAGACTTTGGAATCTGGCAGACAAGCCCTCAAAAGTGAGTCTGTTAACTCAAGTAAAGCAATTCACATTAATATGTGTCACCACTGGTACAATCAGTTGGTAAAAACAGGCATTGTGGAAGACCTGTACCTACTAGCATTCAGATAACAATGTCATAGTGAGGTCAGTGGTAATATTAACAAATGTGGCCTTTGAATTCTAAATAATGAAGTGAGTCAACATCCAGAAGATCCGCATAATGCAGAGAATCAACAGTTTCTGAAAGAATTAATGTGATGTTACAAAAGCACTCGTGTAAAAACCCATTCAGAGTGAGACAGATCACCAAAATAAGAGACTACTTCTTGAATTGTGGTATTATATCAAAGAAAAATACAAAAACATCTAAATAAATTATTACAATAGTATTCCTCTTTTCTAACTACATAACTGTATATGGCTAGATCAAAATAATACAACAATCAAAGTAACATACAACAGCAGCTGAATAAAGAAAGAATCCCACTGCTTTCTACTAAAACAATCATGAAAGTGACAAAAAATGTCACATTTCTTTTTGCTTTAGAAAACATTTTTCATAAAGATTTCTTCTTTTACTTACAAAGAATGAACATGGGCCATTTTTAAACAAATTGCAATTTTAAAATGCCCTCATTTCTAACATAGAAACCATACAATCTACATTTAAAAATAAAAAATACTCTGGGGTATTTGTGTTATGGACAGGAAATATCAGCCCCAAAGGCTCATATGTTGAAGTTTTGGTCCCCAACCAGTGGCATTATTGAGAGGTAACTAGATATTGAGGTTTCTGACCTAATCAATGAGTTAATCCCATGATGGAGCCCCATAGTATGGTATTTTTAGAAGCTCCCCAGGGGTCTAGTTGCAGGAAGTAGGTCACTTGCAGCACAATATTCCTTCTCCCAGTTCTCGCTCTGCTTCCTGTCTACCCTGAGGTGAGTGGCCTGACTGCACATGTTCCCAGTTACCATGTTCACATCTGTACTCAGGTCCATAGCAATGAAACCAACCAACAAATGACTGAGACAATGAAACTGGGATCCAACATTTATATCTTTTAAGTCATTCATGGTTGGTATGTTGTCCTAGCAACAATAAACTAATGTAAGTTTCTTAATTTTAAGAGCCTAAGTCTTAAGAACAGCTGTTCTACAATGTACTAAGAAAGCTGTACTTATGAATTTGTAGTATCGATGTGCAGAAATGTTGTCATAAAACGACATACTGTAAACTATACTGATGTCATCTGTATTCTAGAGGTCTGCTACTACTATTTATCTGTACACATTAGCAGCCATTGTCTAAGTTATTTCTTTTCTGAAACTTCATCAAAACATGAGCAAACCAAGTTTCTCTTGTACCAAAAATCCTAAAAGCATGTACTGCCCACACTCTTATCTTAAAACAGGGATGGCAAACTTTTTTGTAAAGGTCCAGACAGTGTGTATTTTAGGCTTTTCAGGCCATATGGTCTGTTGCAACTACTCTGCTTGTGAAGTACAGAAGTATCCATACACAGTAAATGAATGAATAAAGTGTGTGTTTCAATAAAATTTTATTTATACAAATTAAAAACTAAACTTTTTGTAATTTTTGCATCTCACAAAATATTATCTTTGATATTTTCTCCAAACACTTAAATGTAGAAATTCATTCTCGGATGCATCTGGCTGACAGGTTGTGTGTGATCAGCAACTCCTTCTTAAAGCATTGCCATTACTAATTCCAGCAGGCTGGCTCATCTGCCTTTGATTTGCTAGAGATACATGTTCTGTGTATTTCTGTCCATTTAACTCATGCTAAAAATGATGGACCGATAGATATATAGATGGATGGATGGATGGATGGATGGATGGATGGATGGATGGATGGATGGATGGAGCACTGCACAGGAATATCTTAAATGTAATATGACCAAAACAAACAAACATTGCTGGTATTCTAAGTACCAAATGGGATGCACCTTTGGTTTCCAGTCAATGAATGTAGCTTCCTGAAGTGTTCTACTGAGAGAGTCTCAAGATTTTTCTGAAGAGAATTTTGTCCCACAAAAGGGATAACAAGGAAGGGGAAATATTTGTTCCTCCTAGTGTAGACAAAACACAAACTAACGCTCACTTTAATCACTGTAAAAGTACTTCTGAGATTTATCTTTGAAAGTTAAATACATTTTCTGGGTAATTTTCTAGATCTAGAGTATCACTTATTTTTTTAATAGGTACAGAAAATTGCTTATGAGGAAACCTGTGACAATCTTCCTCACTCCTCCTAAAGCTGGTTTGTAATTAGCCCCTGTCTCATACATCCCATAACTAAACAATAGATAAAATAACATACTTATGAAAATATACTAAATGTATCTAACTTGTTCTTACACTTTAATGTTCATACTGTGACTTCAAAATGAGGTTCTAAAAAAGATGCTATTGTTCAGATGGTCTATTCAATCTAAAGCTTTCTTAAATGTTAAACCTCTGTGCCTAAGTTTATTCTACTAAAATAATTTCAAGTAGTTAAGACTGCCATTAAAAAAAAAAAAGCAGGCATAAAATTAAGGCACATTCTTGAATCCTGTGTCATGCATTATTGTAATTCAGTGTCATTTTCTATGTCCTGGAAAAGAGGTAGCTTAACAGTGTATTTAGGGGATCTATACATAAACACACATATATGCATCCATACACATACTATATATTTATGCTTCCATCCACATATGTGCTTCTTTTCTTTTTATCCTGCAAAAACTCAGGAAAGACCTAATGATCCTCCCTAGTTAACAACCCTTATTTTAAGGACTCTGACCTGAACCTACAAGCTCTTCTGTGACCTTGAACAGGTAAACAAATTCTTTACTACCTCTTTCTACATGCATAAAATGAAGCAGGCTCAATGACCAAATTTTTCTCCAGATCCAAAATTTAGTCTAATTAGAGTAAATCAGGAACTCTAGTTACAATCAAGTATCTGAGTAAATTATGTAATATTTCTGTATAGAGTACCTGTATTGATGACTAGTGCTAACTGCTTCATTTTCTTACAGCTAAGGAAAAAATAAAAATAAAACAAGCTATACACAGGACCTAACTACTTACTGGGCCATAAAACACCCAAGACAATGAAATCAAGAGTTCTTTTCCATGAGAAAAGAAATTTCAACTAAAAGACTGCATATAAATAGGATTTGAGGGTTTTTATACCAAATATTAAAATAATATACCAATACTAATTTTATACAAAATCTCTTCCAGATACAAAAAGAACCAGTGCTTCTTCATTCATTTCAAAGTCAAAATTAATTTTAATCAATTAATTAATTTCAATACAATTTTGAAATTGAATTATACTGATATAAAGTAACAGCACACAAGGAAAAACAGACCAGTATTTTTCACTAACTTGGATGTAAAATAACAAAATTTTGATAAATTTAATCTAATAATATATTTTTTAAAAAAGAAAAAGAGAACTAAGACACCACAAACAGGTTTACTTCAGCTATGCAAGGTGAATTCAGTGTTCAAACTTACTCAGTGCAGCCTATCAAATCAAGAAAATAAAAGTGAAAAATAGTATGACCCCATAAACCAACATAGAATAAGCATCAAACAAAATTCAACACCCATTTATAACAAAAACAAACTGCATACCAGGAACAGAAAAGAACTTCCTAAACATCATAAAGAGGATCTACCAAAAAAGCCCCCCAGGGACATCATAGTTAATGGCCATACACAATGAGGAAGACTTCAAGCTAGGATCATAGACAAAGCCACATCACCCACATCACCCACACTCCTCTTATCCATTTATTTAAGACAGACTGAATGTTCTGATTTCTGCTACAAAGCAAGGGACAGAAATTATGGGTATAATGCTGAGAAAAGAAAAATAAAACTGTATTTGCAGTAACATTATTACTTTTCTAAAAACTTCCAAAGAATCTAAATAAAAGAAAACCTGCTAGAATTAAAAAGTGACAAGATAACAACAACAAAATCAGTTCCTCTTCTATATAGTAACAATGAGTAAAATGAAACTGAAGTATAAAAAATTCAAAACCAAATACACTTTATCTAAATGAAATATTTAGAAATTAACATAATCTAACAAAACACAAATGTGGTGAAATTGTAAAATGCTAATTAATGGAATAAAAGATCCAAACACTTGCAGAAGCATCCAATTTTCATGTATGGAAAGTTCAGAATAACAAAGATGACAGTTCTCCCTAAATTCATGTACAGCTTTATTTAAATTCAATCAAAATCTCGATAAACCTATTTGTAGACATAAACAAGGTTATTAGAAAATAGTTTTTAAGGAATAAAGCTGGAGAAGTCACTCCTACTTTTCCAATGTTATGGTTTACGACATGTCCACAAAACATCAGGACAGAGTGACAGATAGTACAAGGAGATTCCTGACATGTGTGATACAGACAAAAAGCCAGAAATGGATCCACACCAATCAGACCACTTTTAATAAATGAAGAAAACAATGAAATGAGGAAAGGTAGCTTTTACAATAATAATTGCTGAAGGGGTTATACTCTATTTAGGCAACTATACTTTTGAATCCCTTCTTTCGCTATTGTTATTCCAGCAGTTCCTAAAAGGCCAGCTCTTTCAGGAATCTTTGCAGTCTCAATCTCATATCTGTATCTATTTTCAAATTTTCTTCTGGTACACATAGCAAAACCCTTAAAGTGTGACCATCAGTACTCCTGCCTTCTCTCAAAAGTGCTCACTGATCCAATGTAAAGTAATTTATATCTACTGGTTTATTTTTATAATTTTAACAACCTCTACTATAAAAACTTTCAAATAAAAACATCACACACTGATTTACTTTATTGTTATGATTCATGTGTTCTTGCAGCTCTGACGAACAAACCTAAGACCTAACACATGAAACTGAGCTGTTTTCCCAGCCATATTTACTGATTCTAGTCAGTCTGTGTGTGCATGTGGGCATGTGTGCATGCATGCATGTGTGCATGTATCCTTTTCCCATTTTAGAATGTCACTTAATATTAGATTTTAAATCTATGAAGTAATGCATGTAAATTAACATGACTTACCCATTCTATAATGTACACATTATTTCAAAACATGCTGTACATGCTAAATTTACACAACTTTTTTCAAAGAAAAATTAATTTATAAAAAAGGCATGAACAATCATTTTAATGACTAGGAAAGCTAGCCTGTTAAAAATGGGCTGAAATGGCATATGTTCATTTAGATAGGCAATAAATAAATGGTGATGACTGATGGCCCTATCTTCTATCAAACTGACAGTTTTTTGCTGGCAAACATTTATTTTTATTCATGACTGAAAACTCCTTTCTAGCATTAATACATGAAAGTCAACAATTGGCGAATTAATGCACAAAGATATGTAGATGCCTACATAATATCTAGATATTACTTAATATGAAATCGAGTAATTATTTAACTGTTTCATGTTTCTTTAATTTTATTTTCAATAGTTTCTATTTGGTAAGCTTTTGGCTTTTGTGAAGTATTAGTTTCAATGTGTTAATCTCAATATGAAAAAATAGATATTTAAAAACCATTTTAAAGAGTTGTGTGGCCAATAGTTTTGAGCAAAAATAATACAAATGTACTTTTTAATAATATGCTTGGTATAAGACTACCATCTTACCTACCCTCCAACATACATAGTACTTACTGAATGATAAAAAGCAAAATATAATGCAACAACTGAAGAAAATCTATCAAATACTAAAGGTTGGAAATAAAATATCATCTGTGATTACAAATTGCATGTTTTTTTTTCTAAATTAAAAGAACATTTTTAGAGCACTGTGACCAACCCCATCCTCTCACAATTTTCCTATGTATGAAACAACTTTAAGAAAAAAAAAAAAGTGTTTGGCAACTTAAAAATCTGAGGTTCATTCCTAGACAAATAATACTTCCTGAAGCTATGAACAAGTCCCTGAGAATACTGAATAAACACATATGCCAGAGTTGGATATCTATGCTACTGAGCTACATGCCTACCGTACTCACTGATAGCGACTGATTTTAATCAGTTACATATGGCACTATGGGTTAGAATTTAAGTCTGTGTAGGAATACACATATAAATTAATGTGTCTTAACCATTTCACAATGTGCACATACTTCAAGACATGTTGTGTCTCCCATGGGCAACTTAATCTACCAGAAAAAGTCAATGATGTTTACAATATAATAATGTCAGAAGCACTTCTTAGTTCCCTTTCACTGTTCCTGCCACTCTAGGGGACAGACTAGAAGTCCGGAGAATCAGCTAAGGAAAACAGATCAAAGACACTGAAGACTTTTCATTCAAACCATCTTATTGTACAAATTAAAAAATCAAATAGCATCAAAATATTCTGCACAACACTACACAAAGGAATGATTTTAAGATGTTCAACATATTAGAAAACCTTATGAGTGTGAGTGTGTGTGTGTGTGTGTGTGTGTGTGTGTGTGTAGCTATTATTTCAAGTCCTTCACTGTTACTGTTAAGTAGTCATACCCAGAAACATAAAAGCTTTCATAAACAGGGGCTGGAGAGATAGCTCAGTGGTTAAAGGTACCCACCACTCTTCCAGAGGACCCAGGTTCGACTCCCAGCACCCACATGGCTGCTCACAACTGTATGTAATTCCATCCCCAGGTGTTCCAATACCTTCTTCTAACCTCCTTAGACACCAGGCAAGCACATAGTTCACATATATACATACAGGCAAAACATTCAGACACATAAAATAGTTAAAAATCTATCATAAATAAACAGAATACTAATGCTCAATATGAAATACCCCTAATTTTTTCCAACATTTAAAATTGTTTTGGCAAACATAAAATACACAGGGCTAGCAAGATAGCCCAATGGGTAAGGTTCTTATCACCAAGTCTGACAACCTGAATTCCATCCCTGGGAACCTATACGTTAAAAAAATAAATAAATAAATAAAACAAATGTACAAACTTATTTATATTTACCTGGTTCTAGTCAATGTATACTAAATTTATTTATTTAGCTTTACATTTCAAAATTACAAAAAAATACAAATTACTTTATGAAGCAATCTTATTCAAACGACAATCTTATTCATTGACTTCAATTATTTTATGAAGCAATCTCATTCAAACTCTTCAGCAAGTGTTGTCTTACTACTCTCACTTTGAACCACCTAGAGCAGCTGCCTCACAAGGGTAATTTTCACTTTCATTTGAGTTGTTGTTTGGGGAAACACTTAAAAATCCCATTGAACACTATTACTAAAAAGTTCTTTCAATGAAAGGATCTATCTATCTAAATAACGCTAAGAGCTTAACTGTTCTATGAACACTGTGATCTCCATAAGTACGGGTCTGAATCCAAAGTGCTCCAAAGTCCAGATGTAGCATCACAAATGAACAGTCCACATCTGAGAGCTTCTGTCATAGAGAAAACACAGGTGTAAGGCCGGGCACAATCAGTAAGTAGTACGTTTCTGTAATACCAACACTTGAGAGGCTGAAACAAGAAGATTGGAAGTTCAGTACCAACCTGATTCTATCTTTTTAAAAGAGTGGTATTTTAAAGATGCATCAAAAAAAAAAAAATGACTAAGCTGTGTTGGGATAGAGGTGGGGGGAACCTCCAAGAGCCACAGTAAACTAACCCCATAAAAACTAGTGGTCTCTTAAATCCACACTGACAAAATAGTCAGAGACACTGAAAGGACTGACAGAGACAGAGTGGCCAAGCCTCCGCTTTCCTCAGTTTATTGGGTTAGGTAGCTGGCCACTTCTCAATGTTTGTCTTGTACTTCTCAGATGGCAATGCTTGCTTCCAAACTCCCCTGCTTTTTCCTGTTAACCCTTCATGGTTTAGTCTCACTGTCCAGCGTAAGTTACAGCTTCAAAGACAAGACTCAACAGGAAAGTGTTTTAGCCTTACAGACACAAATCCTGGGGGATTCTATCTACAAAGGCCTAAGTCAAGTCACGAGATTCTACGGTTCTCTGGCCATCTTTCAAAGAATGACTTATACCAAAGTGCTAGCTAATCAAGTTTTATCAAGTCTTTAAAAGGAGATTTCTGATGTTAGATGTTCATCTTTGGGGAATGAACTTGTGCTCTACATATAACACTCAGATTAAAATTGATAAGCTATTTTTAAAATGCACAATAATGAAAACTGTGCATGAAAGAGACAAAAGTATAAATTCTCAGAATCATAACAGTCTTTTTGATGCTTTATTTCCTTGGAAGATGTAGAGCTTCTTTTCATTAAACTCATCAGAGCTGTGTAAAAAAGTGAGTGAGAATGAGTGGGGATGAAGGTGAGCATGACAGAGACAGTGATAAGGTGAGAGTGACAATGACGGTGACAGAGAGAGCAACAGGAGGCTACAGTGACACTGGGGATGAACTATAGTAACAGTGACAGACTGAGGGTAAGAGCAGCAGTGAGTGACAGTGACAGTGAGAATGAGGAGGAAAGTGAAGGTGGGAGTGGAGGCGTGTGTGATGCGTGTGATCTTGAGAGGACTCACTTCCGTACCTGTGAAGGTACCATGCAGCACAGCACCACCCTAAGGACCAAAGTAGGGAGGGAACACAAAAGGCATGAATGAATGCACACTTTCCTCAAAGTAGTATCCATCAAAGTAGTATGCAGTTCAAAACTGCAATTGAGAGGCCGATGGCTCAGCACTTAAGAGCACTTAGTGCTCTAGCAGAGGACCTGGGGTCCATTTCCAGCACCCAAATGGTGACTCAACCATCTGAAACTCCAGCTCCAGGAGATCTAACATCCTCTTCAGCCTTCTTTGAGAACAAGGCACATGTGGTGGTTCACAGATACACACATGGGCAAAATATCTATACAATCTGGGTGTGTGTATGAGAGAGAGGGGGAGAGAGAGAGAGAGATCAAAAAACTGAATAAATGAAAGTATTACAAACTTGTTAACCCCAGTCAGTACTAAAGAGGCTGAGGCTGGGGGATCTCAAAGTTCAAGGCATGCATGGGTTTCATAGTGCGACTTTATTTGAAAGAAGGATGAGATGGGGAAAGTGGGGAGAAGAGCGGTGGTGTGGAGGAACAGAGGGACAGAACCAGGCAAAGGGAGGAGGAAAAGAGAAAGCTGAGAAGGGTAAGGACAAAGGAAGAGGTGAGGGGAAGGGATCTAAAGGTTTTGTTTCCATTTTTGTTCCGGGCTCTCTTTGGCACTTCATCAAAGTAGAGGTTACAGACTCTCCTCTAGGATCAGGACTTCACTGGCCTAGTTCATGTTTATGTTTCTATTACCAGGCATGATTTCCCTCCTGTTGAGCCGGCCTTATGTCCAATTAGGAAGCTTCTTTCCCAGACTTGTTTTCATATAACTATAAATATAGTATAGATCTTTTAGTATCCTGTTTTCTATGCTAATGCACATCAAGAATCACTTTCCATACTTGGCTGCTCACAGCTCTTTTTAATTCATTGTTTTAAAGGCTGTTCTCAATAGATAGAAGTTCAGTGAGATGTATGGCCTTTGGGTCTGATTAATTTTTATGCATGCTTATTTGCAACTTCTTTAGAGGACCAAACACTGCCCAAAATTTTATCCCCAAAGACTTCTGATAGATATTTAGATAGATGAGGAGATCACTTCTCAAGTATTATCCCTGCACACTGTAATGCAACATTTGAAGGCTCTTCTCATTGTTTTGTTTTGTTTTTTTAACTAAGCACCTTTCCACCACCAAAAAATCACTTCTAAAGGAAAACACAAACATTTTCTGGCATGCTTCCCAGAACTTTTTGTGTTTTTGTTTGTTTTGTTTGCCGTGTGTATAATTTCCATACTTAGCACTTACTATCATTTTAACAAAATATTACAAGATCTTGAAAGTAATGTGTATATATATTAAACTTAAAACAATACAGAATATGTTTAACATATAAACACTGTATGCTGTGGTACTAGATGCTATACACAAACATGCACATTATGAAGAACACAAGCACTTAGAAGTCCATATCTAATTGCTAATTATTTAATAGTTCTTTATATAAATTCCTGACATTACCAAAAGTAAAACCAAGATCTCCAGTTGGCTGAGGCAGAAGAAAGGCCAGTTGGGTCCAATGTGGATAACACATGATAAACACAAAGTAGGGCAACTTAAATATATTCCATTATAGATAAATGACTGTTTCTTCCCACACAGACAACACCAAATAATTTGTCTTTGACAAAGTCCAAGATTTGAAAATGTACTAACTCTCTTAAAATGTTATAACACAAAGTTGTAGAGCTTGAAACAGATAGCCTTTTACCAGACATCTTTACAACTTGCTTATTTCTTAATTCACTTAAGTATAAATAGAGATAATACAAAGAAGTATGGGTTTTCTATTGGCAAAACTTGTACAGGAGCTCATCATTAAACCTTTTCTCCAGACTACTCTACACAGGTCTGCTCAAGAAAAGGTGCTAAAAGGATGAAAGGGATGTTAAATACTAGTAAAGCACCATATGCAAAGATTTTGTAACAGAGCCTACTTATTTGTACAATATACACTAATTTAAAAAAATAACCAAGATAGGAGATGCTAACTGACCTGAGTTCAAATTCTAAGCTACTCAATATTAAGAAATCCATTATAATGATTTCTCCAAGAAGACTTCAAAGAAAACAGTTTTTAAAATTATTGATATACAATCATCAGAGAAATTTTGAAAGCACCATTATTTAGCTTTCATCTTTTCACATTTAAGGAATGACTTCCATCCAGTTGTTCACAAACATGTCTCAAGTTGGTATTAAGTTTTTCAGTGTTTTACCTCCACATTTAGGCTTTCCATCGTTGCCAAAAAACATCCAAATAAATCTATTTTGAGGGCACACTACTCGAAATTTTAAAGGACACTGTATCTTTCACACAAAGCACTGTCTGTCATCAACTTGAATACAGAATTGATTAGTATGTGCCAGGCACTTTGATATTTGGCATTAAACAGAAACACTGAAAAAGAAAGTAATTTCAAAACAACCTCAAACCTGGGAGGAAAGAAATAATGGGAAGCTTAGTTTTCAAAACAGGGCACAGAAAGCAGAATTAAACTCACAAAGCAAAAATGGAGAGATGACTCAGTCCACAGTATTTGTCACACAAGCCTAAGGAGCCGATTGCTAGGATTCACTGGCCAGCCAGTCTAGACAATCAGCAAGTTCCCGGGTTCAGTGAGAAACCCTGTCTCAAAATTAAGTTGGAGAACAATTGAGATAGACATCCAATGTCAACCTCTGGCCTCCACACACAGGCACACATACACACTAACATAAACAAATAAATAACTCAAAACTATTTGATTCTTCTGAAGATCCACTGAAGTCTACTTTTTCATGGAAGGTGACTAAAAAAGCAGGAATAATGAGCAGGAAATCAAAAAGCCTGCATGCATCTTTATGTAGGATGTCTGCAGAAAAGTAGGATTTTATCTTCAACACTACTCAGAAAAGCACTAAGCAATGTAAAAGGTAAGGGACATTTCCCATCCTAGCACATATAACACAGTGACTTGTCATTGCTGTACGCTGAGCCAGTGGCCACAATGACTCCCTGTTAGTATTACAGGAACAAGGATACCACAGAAAGTAAGCCTCCATAAAGACACTAAATAACTCACTCCTACTCACCATAAAACCACCTGTTCATCCTAGTACTCAGTCAATAAAACATATTACCTAAGGCTGTCAAGTAAGAATTTGTAACTGAAGCTCTCTTCTCCCTCAAAAAGAATAAAATCAGGTCACTTGTAATTTAAGTCATAAGCAATGTAATTAGAAAAATGAAAGCAAGTTTCTTGTTGTTGTTATTAAGGAAGTGTTAAGTGAATTTGAACCTCTTGTCTATTCTTAGAATGTAAGATATATACACCCTTCTTCAGCTCCCACTTCACCCAATCAATCAACTCTTCATCTAGAAACCAAACAAAGCTATACTAAGACAAACAAAATGAAGTCACTCCTCTGACTCTGAGCTATTCAGTAGCTTCCCACCATTGTAGATCTTGCAATCAAGATCTCTGATCTCTAACAAATCTGAGAAGACCTTTCATCATCTGACTGGTCTGCATCAGTTCACACCAGACAAGCAAACTTTCTTTAAATATCAGTTCTCTTGAGCCACAATGCATGCACGCTTCCCACTCTCCTTATCCTTAATGCTATTTGAATGAGAAGCTTTAAAAAAAAAAAGCCTGGAAAGGTTTGCAGGCCATGGCTTGAGTTGTGTCCCTTCCAAAAGTTCTGTTGGAAGGTACTGGGAAGTGGGGCCAAATTTGAGTTGTGTAGGCCACAGATTTCCACTATCATAAACAGGGGCCCTTGAGAGCATGCTCTCTTCCTCTTGCTATGTGCCACATAAACATGTAGTAGGAAGAACCACACTAGATGCTACCTGATCTTGGACATACCAGACTCCATAACTATGACAGAATAATAAGTATCTGTCCTTACCCAGGTTCAAATATTTTTCAGCACAAAAACAAACAAAAAAATCAAACAAAACAAAACAAAACAAAAAAACCCAGTTCAAGACAAAGTTGAATATTACCAGTTCACAAAATGTCCTGAATTTATGTATGAAATGTCAAGTTTACTTTAATTGTAATCAATAACTGATAAGCTGTACTGTCTAGGTGAACAAACTACTTTCTAATAAGTTCTCACCTATATAAAGTAGAAGCCAGAAAAAAACATGTTTACTAAGCTGACAGAATCAGAGCATTCTAAATCCAGGAGCATGGTAACGCAGAGTCACAGAACTGAGGAAAAGTAGATAAAGTACTCACTTTTAAATGTGATAAAGCGAGATTAATAAAATAATACCTCCTTGTTTAGATTCCTCACAAATCTGCATGACTGCCACTGCTTCTTGGGGGCCAGGCTAATCTTTTCTGTACCTTTCCAATATTAACACAGGTGCTGTCTAAATAAAAACATTTCCTGTGTTTTAAATAAAATGTCTTATAAACACACACACACACACACACACACACACACACACACACAGGGACAGGAATCCACAGGGATGACACCAGCTTAGACTACTAGCAGTGGTGGAGGGGGTGCCTGAGCGGGCTTACCCCAGTAATCAGGTTGGTGAATGCTCTCTGATCATAGAGTCTTCATCCAGTAAATGATGGAAACAGATGCAGAGAGCCACAGCCAAGCAACAGGCTAAGCTCTGGAAGTCCAGCTGATGAGAGGAAAAAGGGATTCTCTGAGCAAGGGGTATCAAGACCATGATGGTGAAACTTACAGATACAACCGAACCAAGCTAGTAGGAACTCATGAACTTTGGACCGACAGCTGTGGAGCCTGCATGGGACTGGACTGGGCCCCTTGCACGGGCAAGACAGTTGTAGAGTAGCTTGGTCTGTTTGAGGGGTCCCTGACAGTGGGAATACGATCTATACCTGGTGCATGAGCTGGCTTTTTGGAGCCCATTGCCTATGGTGAGACCACCTTGCATGGCCTTGATGCAGGGGAGGGGCTTGGACCTGCCTCAGCTGAATGTACTGGGCTTTGTTGACTCCCCATAGGAGGCCATACTTTTTCAGAGGGGATGGAAGGTGGGCTGTGGAGGGAAGGCTCATGAGGAGGAGAGGGAGGAAGGATGAGGGATCTGTGGTTGGTGTGTGGAATGAATAAAAAAATTTCTTAATTAAAAAAAAAAAAACATTGGGACTTTGCTAGCATATCTTAAATACCATCCTACAGTCTCCCATACAAACCTTTGCAGTTAGTGAAACAAAGACTCAAGGAACTAGAATCAATAATTACAGAACTTATGAAACATTCAAACATGAGGTAAACTTCTGAGTTAGTAATACTGGAAGAAGGTCCAATGATAAGATGCTTCCTTTACAAGTTAAAAATGACTGAGAATGCCAGAGTCTCAGTAAGGCTCAATTGGTTCCGACCTAGCCCTGAGCACAGAACCCTGGGATCAGGGACAGAAGCTTTACTAGCACCAGCTTCTTTCCTGCTCACTGGTGGACCTGCACACTGAAGGAAAGGGAGGAGCCAGGAAGAAAAGGCGTGGAGACAAAATGAAGTTGAAAGGACATAGAAACAACTGCAGCCATCAGTCATTCTCAGTTAAGCAGCTGGCTGCTGGGTGAGTCAGGGGGCAACAATCCTAACCCCTGGCTTTCTACTAAATCTGAAAACCAATTCCTAGTGGAATTCACACACCCTCTTCCCACTTACCACTTAAACAGCCATCTGAATCAACTCCCAATGAAGAACAGTTCTCCTTTTAATGTATTTATTCACTCATTAGTTCACTCAGTTTGCACTTTGTGAATGCATGGTGTATGTATGCACATATGTATGAGTGTAAATGTCTACACACATGTGTGGAAGTCTGAGGTCCCTATCACGTGTCTTCCCTCAATCATTTTCCACTTTATGTCTTGAGACAGGATCTCTCACTGAACCTGGAGCTCAAAGATTCAGCTAAGTAGTCTGGCCACACTGAGAGCTCCAAGGATCTCTTGTCTGTTTTATCAGTGCTGGGATTACAGATTTGTGTCACCACCACCCAGCTCTTCATGTGCTGTGGCTCCTGGAGATCCAAACACAGGTCTGTCTTCATGCTTGCAAGGCAAGCATTTCATTCACTAAACCATGTTTCTAGCTCCAAATCTGTCTTTTAAAGACAAAATAAAAAGAGGGAACAACTGAAATACAAGTTTGGACCCACCAAGAATTTGTTATCTCTAAGTATTACCAGCCTCACTAAGTCAGAGAACAAGGGACACAGGCTGATGAGAACTGTGCCCCTAGGTGCCCCAGAGTATAAAGCTCAATCTCTAATGTTTGCATCTCTAAAATGAATAAACAAATGACAGTATGTACCTAACATCTCAGAAGAAGCTTTAGGATAAATATCTAAGAAATAAGGCAAGAGCACTAATACAAATAGAAGGGGTAATATCAAAATCAAATATTAATGTTTTTTGCTAACTTTGGTACTTAAGTATTTTAAATTTCTTTTATAAGCTACTTAATTCATTTTCAAATTATATAGTATAGTAAAAGGGGAAGGCAGGACCAATAAACTAAGGAACAGAAGTAAGGAGCAGTAGACTGTTTAATGAGAAACAGGAAAAAAAGACAAAAAACAGGGACTGTCCATAGGAATAAAGGCAAGCCTAGAGATGAACATGAACATTGATGAAGGGTTCCTCGAGAAGAACAGTGACAAGCACACAAAACACAACAGTTTCACTCAGCACAAATGCCAGATATCACCTGTCTATTCTGTTTCTGCTTCTCCATTTATTTCACTATATAACCTTAACCATTTTCTCTGATGAATATATCATACATTTCCTGGACCCTCAAACTACCATTAAAAGAGAGGCTGGGGGGGGGGGCGGGAAATCCTTCTCCAAGGGGTCATTATTTCCATCATTATCCACCCCACACCTTCCCCCTCAATTCCTCCTATATCTGCTCCCTCTCAAGACATATTTATTATTGTTACAAATGCGCACACACACACACACACACACACACACACACACACACACAAAACTGCTGAATCCATTTAGTGTTGCTTAAATGTATATATGATTAGAGATGAGGACTTGGGATTGAATAACCTATGGAGATAGAGTCCCTAGAGAAGAAAGATTAGCAGCCACTAATTGTCTGCATCTCTTCATCTAGAGATGGAGCCTTATGACATCTCCCCCATTCATGTTGGGATGTCAACTGGTGGTGGTGTCACGTTTTAGGTCTTGTTTAGGTGACCATATTGTTAATATTTCATGGATACAACTCCTTGTCATATATAGAAGACACTATCTCACAGCCAACATCTTAAGTTCCCAACACACGCGTATGTGCATGCACACACACACACACACACACACACACACACTAAGATATTCAACACCACTGTTGAGTTTTTTCACACCTAGTGCCTACAACCTTTGTCCCTGGAGGAAACAGTAACAGGCAGTATTTCTCAAAAAACAGGTTCTACCAAAACTACCAAACTGCTGATTTCTGAGCCTATTCCAGATTCACTAGCTCAAATTCTCTAAATGTGAGTTGGCCACCTGGAACCCTGCATTTTAATAAGCAGCTTTCAGCTTTTTATATGCAGAGGGAAAAAAAGGAGATTCTACTACTATGCACAGGAATCAATTAATATTTTTCAAGCAAGAAAATAAATGCTCAAGAAGAGCCTGCTCACTGAAATGGAAGAAAATGGGAAATATTTCACACCCAGAAGGAGCACTCATTGAAGGGTGGCTTTTATTCTGAGTTGAGACTTTCATATGTTGAGAGCTTAAGCAGTTAAGTAATTTAAAAAAAAAAAGGTAATCAAAAGTAGATTGTAGATAATCCATAAGTAAACTATCTAAACAAGAGTAATTGACATACTGACAAGCTGTAAACCTCTAAATTTAAAAATTAAAACAAATAACAGTCCTCCTTTTAAAATTGTATGCAGTTATCCTCAGTATCTCTGGGGGAATGCTTCCAGAACACTCCTGTGAAAAATCTCTAAATCCACAGATGTTAAGGTATCTTATAAAAACGTAAAATAATATAGTATTTGTACATAACCAACACATATCTCCTGTCAACTATAATTTGTCTCTAGATTACTTATATCAAATATGATGTAAATAAAATATAAATGTAAATATAATGTAATATATATGCAAACAGTCATATAATGAATTGTTTAAACATCAGGAAAAGTGTATACATATACAAAAATAAAGTCTTTTTTTAGTCCAGAGTTGGCTGAACACAGAGATGTGAAACTCATGGGTATAGAGAACAACCATATTCCTTTGATTTGAATGTCTAGAATCCCACTTAGCTCCTGTGCTAATAAAAGATTAAAAATTAATGGGGTCAAGGGAGATAAAAGCAAGCTTATCATTTTGTAGATAGAAAATCTGGCATCAAAAGCTACTTGATGAAAACTATAATCCAACAAGACTTATCTACTACAGAAATCATTATAGACAGGAATTACTGCCATTTAGATTACCAGTGTCTAAAATTTAAATATCAGTTTCCTAAATCCAATTTTTACAAACCAAGAAACATCTCATTTGATCTTCACAATTGTATAGAGTATATGGGAAGAGATAGTATTCCTATAGTACTTCAGAGTAGATGCATACTTGAATTAAATCAAATCCTATAATCATCCTGTCTACTAGCTGTGTCCAAATGGGCACTCTGTCTAACAGCTATTCTTGAGTGTAAAAGAAAAACTTCCTTTGCTCTATCATGATCAACTGATTCAGTAGGTCTATGATGGAGCTTAAGAATCTACATTTTTTTTTAACCAGTACCCACGATGATTCTGATGCTGGAAGTTCCTCGAATAATAGTTTGAAAGACAATCCCAACTGAGACAGAGAGATGACATCATCTTAGGGAGTAGCTGAGACTCAATCCCAGACCTCTGTTCTCCTTTTCATTATCAACTCCAATAAATGAAATTTAGGAAGTTCTTTTTTCACATGATAGAGTATGTGTAAAGAAGTTTTCACCAAGCACAACTCAAGAGGTTTCACTGAGCTAAACTCTGAAAATACTTTAAAGGAGGTAACAGCTCAGTAGTATGAACACAAACTCCAAGGAAACATACTCCCCACCCCATATCAGAAACTAAGAATTAACCAGAAATGTTCACACTAGTAAACGTCACTACATGTTCTTTTTTTATTTAATCCATATAATTATGTGAAGAAGCTATTATTTCTGCAAGTTTTATAGGTGAAAAAGCCTAAGGCTTCAGTGGTTGTAACTTGCAAAGGAATACATAGTTAAGTGATCAGTACAGGACTACGGTAGAGAGCTGAACTTTTTACCACAGTTATACAAAGGCCATTGTGCCTATCATTAGGGCCTCTAATTCACTGCCTAAGCAATAAATTTTAATACAGTATTCTGCATGATCTGTCATCTGTTCTTAGGTCACAAAGAACTTTGTTCAGTTTTTACTTCATAAAAATCAATCATTTACCTCAGACTCCTCCTCTCTCCTATATTAAAGTAAATCCTCCTCCCTTCCTCCCTACCACCCACATTATGCTTCTTCAACCAATTTTATCTGATCTTAGTGGTTTGTCTTGGCTGTCACTATAATAACCACCTCTCTCCTCCATATGTAACAACACACAGCCTAGGCTAAAATGTCTTGGGTTGTGAAAGATGATTTCCTTAAAATGACAACCAACTGCTTTGGTCTTCTTGTGGGGTACTGCGGAGTATTTGCTCTGCCCTTTCTGTTTCTCACTTCCAAACCCCTGCTGCTCTTAATTTATGGATCATTTGGCCATAATCTATCAAAGCTTGTTTTCACAGGAGTAGCTGATCCCCCCTGCAGAAGAAAAAAATAAAAATAAATGATTCACATACTCTCTCCCAAAGAATACCATTAACAGACCTGTAAAGATTCACATTTGTTCCTCTTACACCTTCACCAACTTTCTGTCATCACCACAGTTTTGCTAAACGCTTACACTTGAGTTGCCCAGTAGTATGGCTAGCCTTATCTAGTTACTAAGCTTTAGAGATGTGACTAGTATAGATTGAAATATAAAGCATAGTCTGGATTTGAAAGACAGTACAGAGACTCACAAATAATTTTCATATTGATCACAGCTAAAATGATATTTTGTCTATACTGTGATGAGTAAGGTACACAGTTAAAATGAGTTTTACTTTTTAAAGCTTTTTAAAATACACCTACCAGAAGATAAAATGTCATTGTGTGGCTCACACTGTAGATTGCATTGCATTGCTTGTATAATCCCGACTCTAAAGACTCACAAATTCTAAGTCTGATTGCCCTAATGCCTTCATTATAACAGATACAATATAAGAACCTTTTTTAGCCTGGCAGTGGTGGTGCAAGCCTTTAATCCTAGCACTTGGGAGGCAGTGGCAGATGGATCTCTGAGTTCAAGGCCAGCCTGGTCTACAAAATGAGTTCTAGGACAGCCAGGACTGTTAAGCAGAGAAATTTTGTTTCGAAGAAAAGCGGGGAGGGGGGGAAGGCCCTTCTTTAAACCCTCCCCAGTCTATCTTCCCAATCATCTCAAAACATGGATCATACATGCTCAGTTACTTATTTCAGGAAATCATACTAATTATTCTATAGAGAATTAGAATCTCACTTATAGAAAAGTGAGCTCTTCTCCTACAAACATAATTAAGCTGTGTACAGCAAAACAGCTCTGATGGTGTGCCGAAGTAAAAGCACCTACCATCATATCACCTGATAATAAAAATTCAAAACCATTGTTTCAGCACAGTAATTAAGTGTGAACATTTGAAGGAATACTTCGGGAAATAAATGAAGCTACTGGAAACATCTCCAAAGTAGAGTAACCAATTAGGCGGTAAATACACTACTCAAAGGTACATGAACTCCTCCACCTACTCCACAAGCAGTCTGATCCCGTTCTTGAAAGTACTCTACTGACCTTTGTTACTGCTTCGCTTTTCGTGTACTTAAAAATGGGCCCCCAGGTGAGATAATAGTTACCTCTAAGTTAACAAAGGAAAAGGAAAACCATAGGAGTGACAGAAAAGCAGAATGTCCATCACTATGTGTGCTACACTTATGCTGGGAATTAGAAGATTAAAGGAAAAATCATTATAATTTTAGAAACAATACACTGAACATCTGCCCTAGGCCCAGCTCAACTGGATGACCTGGGGACCACGGTAGTCAACTCAAACATCTAGCAGCATTCTTTTCAGAGAAGAGTTAAAATCAATATGTCTTTAATTGTATGAGCCAAGAAATGAACTGATGACAATTTGTCTGGGTTTGTAGAAATGGCAGTGATAAACCAAAATATCTGAAGAAGAAGATTTCAGTCTGTTGCTATCAGACAGAAAAAGAAATGCAAAGTACTCTGAAAAGATGAAGTCTGATACAGTGTATCATACCAGGGCTTTAAATCAACTACACAACATGTAGAACATTCAATGAAAACTTTTTCATTAATGCATGGAAGCTTTTTACATTGAGGCATGTCTGGACTTTTAATTTGTCTCTAATACTATTTTTAATTTAGAAAAGATACTTTATAACTTATTTTTGATAGATGCAAAACTAATAAGTGGGGCACATATTAGGTCAGCTTTTGATGTAGTAGAATACACACGTCACATTATGTTTTCAGTTATTTAGAGGAGGAAATTATTAGTACATGATCAAATTGATCAAATTTATCTGTTAGGCAAAATAATTTTTTCCTTCAAAATAATACCATATCTGTTATGAAAATAAAGTTATAGTTAAATCTAGCATATGAATGCAGAGGCACATAGGCTTAGATCTTATGGGAATAAACAAACACTCATGGATTCAGAGTCCCTGTACACTAACTCCTGCAGCTTGAACTTGTAAGGAACAATGCATAAATATTCAATATTTAGTGCCAACTTCAGTCTGGGGGACCCACAAAGGAACTAGACAGTCCAAAGAATTACGCAACAACATTGTCTCAAGACACAAATGCTCTAATAAGAAGAAATGAGAAATGTATGCTAAACTACTTCAGGTAAGGTATGCTTTATTCAAGTAGGTGCAAATACGCAGTTATATTAAAAGTAACATTTTCATTAAACAAAGAACAAAGAAAGATGACCAAGAAGAATATCAAAGGAAGGAAGAAATAAGCCAGCAGTTAACTTGATACTACACTACATGAGAATGTGAATCAAAAGGCAGTTCTGATGTTAAAGGCCTTCTTACAGTACAGACAGTTCTCTAATAATTATGTTGGTTTTAGTCAAAATATCTCAGTCTCTCAAATCATTCTCTGCACACTTTACACACCTATCTCATATTCCTTCACATCTCCAACTCCATATACCTCTCCACATCCTTTCCTCTCCTGTAACACCCACTAATCACATATCCCAAAGACCATTATTCTGGCATCTGAGGTCCTACAAAAGAAACATGTCAATGATTTACCCTCTTTATCATTATCTCCCATGGCAGGTCTAATCATTATACCACAAGCATTCTATTCTTATTGTCTATATCCTCAAAAGTCCACAACCACTTTCGCATCTATCTAAATTTTTACTCATTTTTCAAGGTTCACTGATATCCTATTTTCTTTATAAAGCTTTCCAAGCTACCTTGCCTCTTGACTTTTCATTGTCCTGGATGTCCTACTTATTCAGCTAGTATTCAGCTGCCTTCTCATGCAATGCATCATTGAAATATAAACTATATTGTAACGTTTCCTGTTGATTTATATGCAGGATTCTCTCTACAACTAGACAACAGCAGACTCAGGCTTTCTGGTTTCTTTACAGTAACACAAGCAGCAGTATATATCTCTTTTGGATGGCTCTTAATTTTATACACCATTCCCTGCGTTCCCCTAATCTTGTTTCATAGCTCCCCAAATACATTCAATCCCTGCATTTCCTCCCACAAATTCAAAACATTGCACTTTAATACACCACATATAACTGGAAGGGCCTTACCAAATCATAAATTGGATTCTGCCTTAGGAAACTACACAAAGGCAAGGGCGAATAGTTACCTTCCTTCGTGATGATGCAAAATCAACTTTAGCACTTTGTACAGATATCCTGAGGGGGACACAGGACTAGCAAAACATGAAAATGTAAAGATTTCCTCAAGCAACTGTGGACATCCAATTGCCAATCAAAGGGGGAGCAAGTTTAAAAATTTATCTAAGGGGGATAAAACTATGTGAATATTAGTGTGTTAAAATATTAAAGGAAAAGAACATTAAAAACACCAAATTAAATAATTGTATCTCAGAAAAACCCTAGAAACGTTTTCTTTTAAGGACAGAAAAGACAATGACAGAAAGTACTTATGAAGTCAAAAAAAATCTTATCATCTTTAGAAAGGAAACTAAGAAAAATAAAAACAAAACTAGAAAATATTCATTTTTGAATTTTTGTTTCAAAAATTTTGTGTTTCACAAAAGGACAGGATTATCTACATCTTGGATACGTCCCAAAATTACCAAACCTTTCCTCAAAAATTCAAAAGTAAGTGCTACTTCCCAGAGTAATGATCCACAAGGGATGGATGCCCATTTCAACAGTAAAAAAAAAAAACCTTTAAGCATGCCACTAAAGAGTCCATCTAATTTTTACATCTCCAACCCTATCTTCCCATTGTAAGTTCTACTCACCTATCCAAAAGGAGTATTCAGCACAGTGTTTATACTATCACACATACTATCTAAAAGCTCTTATATATACTGCCTGTTTTGCATAGAATGTTCTATGGAGAAATCTAATGACTCTTCCCAGGTCCAGTCAAATGCTACAACCTCCATGTTTTGTTTTGTTTTTTCCATAATACAATGAACATGAACCAAACACAAACTCCAATGGCATTAAACCAGGTACCAAAGGTACAGAGATAAATCAGTAATAATTCCTATAGATTTATATGTCATGTGAAGAAACAGAAAAACATCAATGACACAGAATAATGGATGAGTAAAATGTACTGCAACATAGAAAAGAGCCCTTAACAACTTGCTAAGGAAGAGCTGAGGGAGAAGGGAACTAAAGAAATAAAAAAGGACAGAACATGGAGGTAAATATCAAGTGCATTGCAGAAGAAACGCAATTAGGTTTTTGCAGTATTAAAGGACCAAAACAGGAAGAAGTAACTGACAGGAAATGAAGGCAGAAAGAATGGTCACTGGGGGGAAATAACAACAGTTGGTCGAATGAGAAAGCTTGACCAGCATCATTTGTTGGCGACAGGAAGTCAATAAAGAGCTTTAGGTATATGAGAAGATTTGGAGGGAAGACAGGAAAGAGAGAAATCATGTAATTATAACCTCAAAAATTATCAAAAAAAAGTTGAATGTTGTCAGAATTAGATTTGTCCATTTATAGATCCCCTCGTTGTATAAGCTCTACAATTTCTCCTAAGAAAAATGGAAGACAGGCTTTCTTCCTTTTTCCCAAATTTCCTTTCTCCACTCCCCACCACCCACCCCACTCCCCACCTCCACTCCCCACCACCCACCCCACTCCCCACCCCCACTCCCCACTCCCCCACCCCCGCACACCTTATGCTGAATACAGAAAGAAAAGTTCTAATAAGGTCAGAAAAGGAACGTGAGGCTGGAACACTGACGATGGGAATACAAACACAGGTATAGATCAGAGTGGAAGGTCAAATCCACAGTATTTAGTTATTGCTTAGATTTGGGAGAGTTAAAGAACACTGAGATGGCAGTCTCTGGCTCCACTTTAATTTTACCTTGCATCCCTCAAGCAAACTTTTTTTTTTAATTTATTTTTATTTTATGTGCATTGGTGTTTTTGCCTGTGTGTATGTCTGTGTAAAGGTGTCTGAAGCCCCCTGGAACTAGAGTTACAGACAGGTGTATGAGCTGCCATGTGCTGGGAATTGAACCTGGGTCCTCCGAAAGAACAGTCAGTGCTCTTCACCACTGAGCCATCTCTCCTGCCCCAGGAAAACATTTCTAATTTAGCTTTCTTTTCTATCTTGAAAAGTGACAGACCATAGCTGAATCTATCCTTACATTTTAATCATCTCTTACAATGTAGTATTTGTCTTCATTATTCCATAGAAGCATCTCCTGCTGAAGCCACCAACAATGTGCAAAGCTAAAAATCATCTAAAGTTACAAAAAAAAAATTGACAAAGTAGCAGTGATTTTTCTGAGATTCTGTCTTACTTGATGTCAAATTGTTGAATAACCTCTCTATCTGGATTTCTTATGAAATGATTCTTTTCTTTATTACTGGACCCATCTTGGTCTTCTACACAAGCTCTTCCTCTTCCTCCATGCCTTGCTAATGTTGGTATTCTGCTGATTTTGGCCTTTGGTTGGTTTTTCATTCATTCGGCTTAGTTTATTTCATATAATACATCTAATGGCTGGACACTAAAGTACTTCTCTTCAGCTTGGACTTCCACCTATAATTTATTTGACATTCCAATCAGGCTGCCAACTAGACAAACACAATAAGAATGGATCTCATTATTCTAACTGCAATACTGTTATTCATAAGGGTCCCTCCTCAACCTTCAGCAAAAGATTCACTCACTAACAAGTCAAGCCTTTTGTAATTTGACCCTTACTCAATCTCTTCAAAGATTCATGCTCCAATCACTGCCTAATATATGCTCATGATATAATATAGGTTTCTTGAGCTAGTTTCCTAAAATATGTAGCAATCATGTATTCATATAAACTGTTTCTTTTGTCTACTCTTAACTTCTTAAATTCCTTTCTGCTCCAAGTACTATCCCTGAACACAGAGCAATGCTCCAGACATACCAAATCAAACTCAACAGTTTTAACAAGAGCTCCAATTGATTCGTTGTATTCACAATATATGCCATGATATGCATGAAGCCCAAAATCTTGGAAAAGCTATACTTTTATCTACTGTGATCACTACTACACTGTAATATGCAGCAGGTATCAGAAAAGGGCAAATTTAGTACACATCATCTTCTGAACCTTAGTCTATATCATTCCCTTATACACACTGCTTTGAATAAGTAAGTAGTAGTGAAAATGTTGTTGATGCTCCTGTCTTCAGAGTCATCACTCTCCTTCTGGATTCAATGCTTGACACCACTTTGCTGGCATGACACTGACCTGTAATTCTCACTCCCTGCCTGCCTAAGGCTCCCAGGACTTGGAGAACTTGGTACACTGACTTTCTCACCACCAGGGAGCACTGACTCCACTCCTAGGACCTTATTCATTTGGTGAATTTCTAGTCATCCTTTGGAATCTCTTCAAGCATTACTGAAGGAAAGCACAAAACAATGTCCTCCAAATGAAATGAGGCCATCCATCTTTTACACCACTTACAGAGATATGATGTGCTTTATAACTGCTAGTTTACTAATCATTCTCCTCAAGTGAGGCTGTGAATCCTGTAGGGAAAAGACCATGCCTTATTTATTTTCACAGTACCAGACCTGATATACTTAAGGCTTACAAGATGACTAAAAAATAAGTCTGGAACTTAAGAAGGAAGATCAAAGTCAGATATGTAACTCTGAACCTCCACATTTAATTAAAATTAAAACTAAAGATGAGAGGTGACATTATTTCAGAGGACAAGTAGAATAAAAAATGTATAACTAGTGATCTCTGGGAAAAAAGACTACAACACAAGAAAGATGGGGAGAACGAATGATAGCATGGCAATTGACAAGAGCTGGAAGAAGGGAAGGCACTAAGGGAACAGCAGAACAAAATCTGAAGGAATACAGACAACAGCATCAAACTCAAGAAAAGTCAAGTGAAAACCAATCACAGAAAAGCACTCTTTAGATCAGGAATCATTAACCTACTAAATATCATTAATCTTCATGGGAACTGTTTCAAGTTAACAATAGGATAAAAAAGAACAAACAGCACAGAGAGGATAAAGACTCTTTCCTATTAATTTATTCAACAAATATTCATTGAGCCCTGAACACAAGGAATGCAATGACACACATAAGGCCCACAATTCTTATCCTTAAGGGGCTTTTATTTAGCAACAATAAATTCCAGAAGAAACATGGCAAAGAACTTAAAAAGACTAAACCAAGGAGTATCTGAAATACAACTCTTACCTAGTGAAAATCTTACTAAAAGGTAACCAAAGCACTAAATACATAGATAAGTAAGTAAATAAATAAATGAAAATTGAGGGCAGGTAAGATGGTTCAGTGGCGCCAGGCAGTGGTGGCGCATGCCTTTGATCCCAGCACTTGGGAGGCAGAGGCAGGCGGATCTCTGTGAGTTCAAGGCCAGCCTGGTCTACAAAGTGAGTTCCAGGACAGGCACCAAAGCTACACAGAGAAACTTTGTCTCGAAAAACCAAAAAAAAAAAAAAAAAAAAAAAGATGGTTCAGTGGCTCAGAGCACTTGCTGCCAGCTGTCATGTGCCTAGCCATAATGGTGATGGACTCGTTTTCCTCTGGACTGTAGGCTCCGATTAAATGTTTCCTTCTATAAGTTGCCTTGGTCATGCTGTTTCATCTCAGCAATAGGAAAGTAACTAAGACATACAGAAACACACACACACACACACACACACACACATACACACACACAGCTCTATACAACAAAATACATTATTTGATGCCATAAACCATTCATTTTAGTAATCAATGTATCTAATGTTTATATCCTACACTTTTAAGTTCATAATGTAAGATTTAAAATTTCAGTGACTGTATTCTTTAACTTTGATAGGCTGTATAGAACCTGGCAAAAATAAGGGGTACATAGTAGGTACCTCTTAATTATTGACTGCTGTCAATTATAGCTAAATGGAAGTACAGAGATTAGCTTTTCTATAAACTCAGTCATCTAAATGCAAATAAAATTAACCAAAGATTCATTATTTGTCTCTAATATTCACATGTCAGCTTTTACACACTTCTATAAAAATATAGGGGAACAAAAGGATTTTCCTCCGATGCTCTTTATTTTATTTTACTTTCTTTAAGCTTAATTTATATTTTAACAGTTTAAGGTCCTTGAATTTGTGCAGAGCGTGTTACATCTTTTTATCAATATACTTTAATATAAATGAGGGGAAAACCAAATTCTAGTATCAGAACCAGCATAGGTAACCAGTACCAAGAAAGCAATTAGTGACCATAACTATTTAATGACTTTCCAAATAGGAGGCAAAAATAACACAAACTTGTTTTTCCTCCACACGAAAATCCAATGCACTTCTCTAAATCAAGTCCACCACTCTAAGAAGATGTACTCATGTCCAGTGCTCAACTCACTAATTACTTCAGTGGTAACCAGAGCAAACAAATGCTGACCTGGTCCTAATCCTGACTTACCATAGAACCGAAAAGAACAGCTTTTTCTCAGTCTTTACACAGCTGTACTTCCATCCCAAAAGTGGAGGAAGCTCTGCTATCAGTCACAGGAACGATAACAGACCATCAACACCTCAGTCTGGTAACAGCATTTCTGACTACATCATAGGTTTCAAGGGGTGCCAGCAACAGCAGCTGCTCTTAGGATAGGAAGCAGGAAGAAGAAACCTTGGCACAAGAGGTTGGTAGGAAGCAACAATGTTCAAGAACCAGTAACTCTTATTTTAATTTTAATATATATTTTAGAATATTTGATTCAATAAAGCCGATTTAAGTCCTTTAGCCTAAATATCCCAGCTTTCCTGCGCATTCAGTCTAAGAGCCGTAAGTAAGTCACTGAATCTCAGTTTCCTTATCTATGAAATGGGAATAATATCTATGGTGGATGATTCATGTATTTAGCACCCAAACTTAGCCCACAGCATACTTCAAATGCTGGTTGTTAATGATGACAGTTTAAAATTATCAGCAATATTATTATTTTGAACCTAACAATGTGGCTAAGCTGTGACATAACTGGAAAGTTCTAATTTTGACTAAGGAAATGGAATAAAATAAATCTGGCACATGTGCATAAGACTGACCTATTAGAAAAACAATTCTAAACATTCCTTATCAAAAAACAAAAATGACTGAGAAAAGTATTTCAGCAATCAAGGGCAGATTTTACACATAATTCCTTCTAGCACCAACTAACGCCTATGGGTTTGTGGCTACCATCTTGCCAAACAATAGCAGAACAACATTTGCCCTAAAATTAGAATGCACTTTGGTGCTGCTTCTTGCTGTTTCTATTTTTGGCTCCTCAGGTCCTAACCATCTTCAAAGTGTGGCACAAAGCACCAACCACTGCATCAATTATTGCCATCATTTCCCCCACTAAGTCTGGACACAGTGGGGGTGGGCTAAACTCCCGTAGGTACTCCTTATACAGGAACTCTGAATTTGAGTCAGGCCTTTAGTTTTAGTCTCAGACACTAGTGATTTCAGACAAGTTACATGATCTCAAGTCTGGATTAAACAAAGATACAAAATTTACCTCAAATAAACTCAAACAGGCAAATAAAATCATTCAAAAAACTTAAATAGATAAAAGTTATTTTCCTACAAATACTGGTACTCAAATCCTGAAAATTAAAATACAACTCACTTTTGGAAATTTCAGTTACTCTCCTAACAGATCCACTCCCTTTATCTCATCTGCAAAAGAAAGTTTTGATACATTCTCACTTGGAAATATACTTCTGAATGAAAAAGTATTCCATTCCATCATTTCCTAAAAAGCTCTCAGTTTTTATGTGAATACTACTACTAAATAACATACTTGAAAATGTGAACACTTTTCTCTAAAGATCAAATAATGTTATAGAAGTAAAGCAGAGTCAAAGTAATATTACTAATTTTAAAAAACAAACACAAATATTGTGTTCTGAACAAAACAAGATGGCCAACTGCCAAAGTACTCAATAAATATACTAGAATGCCCTCAAATTTTCAATTTTGGCTTGTGTGTATTCAATAAACAGTTTAGACATTGCTTAGTAACAACAAGCAGCATCAGCCGTTAATATTTATTGAGTTACTTACAATGCTACATCTAAGTAATCATTCGAAGCTCATTATAGCAACAATATATACAGTGGGTAGAACCATCATCTCCATGTCCTAGATGAGAACCAGGCCGTCTGCCCTCCTGTTGTCAGTAAGCACTAAGCACTTATTTTAAAGTGAATGAGCCTTCAAGAACCTAGGGTAAGCATGAATACAAACACATAAAAGTAACAAGCAATTATACATGGAAAGGTAAGCACATTATGAGAGGAGGCTAAAAGACAAGTGGTGGGACTAAAAGATACAAAATTAAAGCTGGGAACTACTAGCTGAGACTTATCCCAGATGACTGGTAACTCCATTGCGAAAGCCTAGGAAAGCAGAGGCTCCGTCATCTTGCCACTCTACCTAAGTATGCGTGTGTCTGCTATAGTTCTGTTACTTTTCTAGTGAATGAAAACACCTTGTCCATCAATCTTTTTCTTCTCACGGCAATTCCAAATCAAGTTAGCGACCAGAATCGGTTAATTTTCACTGTATTTGCTAATTTAACATATAACAGGCAAAAATGTCTCAAAGGTACTTACTGTGATTTTTAAGAGCTTAAAATGGGCAGCTTTATTCTAAACTAACTCAGTGTTGCTTCCTTCATGCAACTTTCAAAAAGAACTATCCAATCAGCACATCAAAGGTACCAAAAGTGAAGAGGACTTTTCCTCTAAGCACTTGAATCAATCGCATGCTCTGCTCTGCCTGCACCCACTTGTTCATTGCCACCTGAGAACAGCCACGCAAGCAGGATGGCCAGGTGGCCCTTCTAATTTAGTTTCCTTCCTAATTCACTTTTCAGCCAAATACAATCATGACTCCTCACCAGCTTTCTTCCTCAACTCCCTGCTTTTTCTAGCATGAGTTAAGCGTCCAACCAAGATATGAAATAAAGAGAAAAATGTAGAGGGAAGAAAAAAATGAAGGTGTAATCTCTCCTCTCTCACATGTTACTCTTGGAGAGTTTCATTTCTTACCACCTTACCAGTTGGTCTATTACTGAAGCTAATTCTGCACCCCAGGAATCTGGTGAGCTGCCACCAACTGGGATGGGTTTTGTCCCCTAAAACACAAAAGCCATATATAACTTCTTTCTACAACCTAGATGAGGTAGGCATCTCTTTGGTCCTCAATTGTGAAGCTTGCTGTCCATATCATCCTGCTTTCATCTCATGAAGAAGCTCATACAAGCTGCATACTGTGAAAAGCAAGCAGGATTCCTGTTTATAGTTCATTTGGCTTTCTCACAGATTAACCAGAAAAGGAAGGGGAAAAAATGTCAAGATCAGTATCCTAAACCCTCGCAACACAAGCTCTTAAACTTCCTGACAAGGACAATACACTTGTCATTGTAACCTAATACACAAATACAACTGAAATTTCACAGAACATCCTTCATTATGAGTGACTCGTGGTTATTGTCCATTTTCTTTCTTTATATTAATATGGCCGTGCTACATGGATTTCAAGATGCTCCAATAAACTATGCCCTGTAGTTTGAAAAGAAAACTACCTTGCATTCTTTTCTCTCCCCAACTTTCTTCTCCCATTCTCTTCTCCCTAGCCATATGCACAGAGCTCTTTTAAAACTTGACCACAGACCATACAGGAGAATCTAGAACAGGTTTGAGGATGCAAAGTCTGGGGATCAGAAGGAAGAGCAAGAAAGTCAGAAATTGTGATGATGATAATAGGGATACTATTTCTTCTGGTCTAAGAAGAAATCCTAAGTCCTCTCAGACTCTAAAGGGTAAAGTTTTACAGTACTGTAGAATACAAAATAGGTAAAATAGGAGTGTGGCTTGGTCTGGAGTGGGAGCCAACATACGTTGACAATGATTTTCTAAGTTCAGGGCTGGCTCAGTGGTTAAAAGCACTGGCTGCTCTTCCAGAAGATGTGGGTTTGATGCTCAAGCATGCACATGGCAGCTCACAATCCACTGTTAACTCCAGTTCTAGGGGATCCAACACCCTCCTCTGGTCTCTGTTCTGGCTTCTGTAGGCACCAAACCATGCGTGTGGTGAAAAGACATACATGCAAGCAAACATTCCTACACTTAAAATAGAGTAACTGGCAGGGAAAAGTAAAGAAAAATGTGTCCTAGGTTCAAAAGAAAGTTTTGTTTAGTAATAATGTATTTCTAATTGAGGGAGATGGGCCACCCACAGGTGTCCAAGAAACTGGTAATCTACAGAGCAGATCCAGTTTGTGACCCCAGTTTCAGTCTCTGAATAATAATTTTACATCTTGAGATGGTTTCAAAAATCAAAACAACATTTTGTGACACATGAAAATTATATGAAATTGAAGTTTCAGCATACACTAAGTCTTATTAGAACACATTCACAGTGGTTTATTTGTGTAATTTTTTTTTTTTTACAATATCCTTCTGTTTTAAAGGCTACTTCTGTTTTAAAATAGGTAGAACTTAATAACTCTACGAGACTGCTGTAAAATATTGACTATCTGGCCCTTTGTTAAAAAAATAAAAATAAAAACCCACATTACAGACCCTGTCCTAAACACGTGAAAGCAGTGCCCATTCCGTCACCAATATTAAGCCCCAATATATCAGACACTGGGAACTGTACAGTGAGTGAATAAAGGTCCTCTTACAGATTTTGAGAGATAAGGGAGGGGAAATTGAGATATAGAAAGCAATTGGTAGGAACCATCAGAGAGACAATATGACAAAAGATGAGGGTGGACGGGGTCACTGCAAGAAGTAAGCATTCCTTTCATAGTTGATACTAAGTTGCTTACAGAATTAACATCTTTATTCATTGGTAGCTTACAGACAACTGTCCACTCATTAAAAATCACAAAATTCTGAATTAGAAGTTCTGTCATAGTTAAATCTTTACATTTCACTGTACACCTTGAAAAACAATACTGTATTATTTACAAATATTTGGTGATCCAATTCATATCTTTACATTTCATGTACACTTTTACATGTGAATATGAGTTTCTGTGTGTATGTAGTCTTAGATCCTCAATTAATCTTGTGAGTTGGCCACTACAAATTCTATTTCACTGGGGAAGGACTGAGGTTACAGAACTTCTCAAAGTTCACAGCATACTATAAATCATTGTAGAGAGAAGTCCCAATATCTATGTTTTCTCTCTGCCAAATGTTTGCTTTTTTAAAAAATACTAATCAGAGGACTGCATAATTAATTACTTTTACTAAATTTCAAGATAAGGGAAGTTCACCATTAGCTTGAAATTACTAAAGTTCAAGATAAAGGAAGTTCTTACAGTTACCAAACAACATTTATGCCAACAATATTGGTTTTTATTTATCTTAACTAGCTCTTACATGTTTCAATGGTAAAAGATTCTGTAAATGTAAAGAAAGGGTCGTCAACTTCTGTTCTCTAGTGTAACGATCTGAGTTCCTTTCATGACATTGATACAAGTCTGTTAACTATAAGAATATCACTTAAGTCAAGGCTGATAAATACATGTCATCAGTCTAAACAGAACTACAGTTTTTATATGTGGGTATTCTTGGGCTACAGTAAGAAAGCCTGTAGATAAGAGATAAGCACTATCTCCGAGATTAGAAATGAAGTTGGTCTACACTCTAATTCTAACCTATGCTTCACTTCAGCCTTCCAAACTGTGGCTAGCAGAGGTGTTCACAGGCGTACCATCCTGATGGAGGGAGCCACTTGACCATTTATCAGACGCTTGCAGTACTCCAAGTCTCCTATTTTAATTGCCTCTATTATTTCTAGCTCTCTTGGCTAATAATTATAAGTAGCAAATAATTCCCAATTCAACACCCAAAGCCAGGTTTATATAATTTTAAGAAATAAAAGAAAATAAAAAAGCTTATTACCAAATAAGATTTGTGTTGGGGAATATTACTTTTGTTTATGTTGCATTTGTTTAACCCTGTGAAGCTGTGATACTTTGCCTATATAAAACACCTGATGATCTAATAAAGAACTGAATGGCCAATAGCAAAGTAGAAGAAAGGATGGTGGGGCTGGCAAGCAGAGAGAATATACAGAAGGAGAATCTGGGAGAGGAGAGAAGTAGTAGTCAGGGAAGGAGGAAGGACTCCAGGGGCCAGCCACCCAGCTACACAGCAAGCCACGGAGTAAGATTACAGAAGTAAGAGAACGGGAAAGCCCAGAAGCAAAAGGTAGACAGGATAATTTTAAGATACGAAAAGGTGGCTAGAAGCAAACAAAGCTAAGGCCAGGCATTTATAAGTAAGAATAAACCACCGTGTGTGATTTACTTGGGAGGTGAGTGGCGGGCCTCCTAAAAGACGAAAAACAAACAACAGATTTGTTATGTAATCATTATATAGAATAAAAGGATGGTCAGGGCAGCTGTCACTTTATTTTTAAACCTGGTAAAATGCCATGCTTCTTCTGGTTTCATCACTCTTCACTACTGTGGAGCATAGTTTTGCCCAGTGAAGGATGATGATGCTGACCTCTGCCATAGAAAGAGTTGGTCTCCTTGCACCAAACAAACCTGCCTCCATCCAACAGTCCAGGCTAGAAATGTCTCTAACTAAAATACTAAGCTCACTACCTAGTTAGAGGCTGTAGCCCTGAATAAAACTATCAGCCTAAAGTACAATTTATTCTTTCACCCTTTAAATAAGGTCTTCATAACCTGAAAAGATAACTCTTTAAGTACATAAATTCTAAGAAGATAAATTTATAAGAATTAAGATACAAAATGCACTTGAATTTTTACTTCTGAATCCTCAATCGTATCAATAAAACAGTATACCATATGCTTGGCACAGTAAGGAGGTAGCAAATTGAAAAGGGAGGGCGTATGAAGAGAAAAATAAGAATATAAAATAGCATATAGACAAAATCGAAGGACAGGAGTGTCAATGACCTAGCCTAGGTTTGATCATCTCTTCTGTGAGAAGCCTGGTTGACTGGTTTGGTTTTCGGTGATGTTAAAAGTACTGGTAGTTATAGACAAGCTTTATAATACAACCAGATACTGTGCGAAGCCAGAAGGGGCTTTGGACAGACTCCCCAGCTCACACTGTGTGGGAACCTGCCTACTGGTCTCCCTCCTTGCTCCTATGCACTTCATCATATTTTCCAGACAGGTAGGAAAAATGTTAACATCTAAACCAAATCAGTGACTCCTTAGACCTCTTTACTTCCCAATGTCCTCTTCATTTTATTCTAACTCCTGCTCCTGTGAGAAACCTGTCTGATCTTACCCCACCTCTTTCTTCATCAGTTCCTTCCCTGAATTTCTTCAGGCATCCAATAATTTCAATAATCTGAATTTCCACTTTGTATTAGGAACTGTGCTATTTCCTGTGGTACTGTGATGAAGGAATGGAAAACTCCTCCCATACTGAGCTGTCAACTCCAGTAGTGGAATGTACAAATAATAAACAGGAGGGGGGGCAGGGTAAATAATTAGAGACTGTAATGTGTGACAAGAGGCAAATGAAGTGTTAGGCTCTCAGCACCTCTTCATTTCTGATAGCACATGCAGTAATATATAATTATTTAATTCATTTCACTGTATCTTTACCACAGGAGCTCCACAGGACATCATCATGTCTGCATTGTTCACTATAGCACCTAACCACTTAGCATTGAATTGACCATGTATCCACGTTTATCTGTTAAATGAACAAGTTATCAGGATTATCCACTTTAATTTAGGAATAAGTAAAATGAGGTCTTGATGTTGTTAAAGGTCAAAAAAAGAGTCAATAGAAAAGGAGTCTGAGTAGCAAATAAGTCCTATGTTTAAAATACTGATGTTTACAGGATAGTGATGGTACACACCTTTAATTCTGACACTCAGGAGGAAGAGGCAGGTGGATCTACAGAGCCAGTTCTAGAATAGCCAGAGTTACATGGAGAATTCCTGTGCTAACAATAAATAAATAAACAAACAAACAAATAAATAAATACTGGTGTTTTGATAGATAGAAAATAAATAAATAAATAAATAAATAAATAAATAAATAAATAAATAAATAAATAAATAAATAAATAAATAAATAAAGCTGGTGTTTTGATAGTCTCCTATAGCTTAATTAGGCTAGCCTCAAACTCATTACTACGCCAAGTATTGACCTTGACCTTCTGATCCTCCTACCTCCATCTGCAGTGCTGAGATTATAAGCCTGTACCATGACTCTTTTGTGGCACTAGGGAATTGAACCCAGGGCTCTATGCTTCGTGGGTAAGCATTTTACCAACTGAGCTACATCCCAGCCTTCAAAATACTTATTTTTAAAATTCAAACAACTGGAGGGCAGAAGAGACAGCTCAGTGGGTACCAGTGCTTGCTCTACAAGCCCAGGGCCTGAGTCTGATCCCCAGCACTCGTCCAGGCATGACTGCAAGTGTCTACAACCCCAACACTGGGGGCTGGGGGAAGACAGACAGATCCTGAGAGCTCTCTGGCCAGCCAGCCTCAGTGAAAGAAAACTGCACACCTGAGCATCTGGTTCACTGAGAGACAAACCCATCTCAAGACAAGAAAGAAGACAGCAACACAGAAAGAAACCAAAGACCTGCTCTGGCCTCTACATGAACACGCACTAGTGTGCACACCCACACTCATGCGAATTCACTACACACTCTCATGCATGCACACACATATACAAATCAATTGGTAGAACAATCCTATCACTGTGGAGATAGAATCAAAAGGATCAGGAGTTCAAGGCCATTCTCAGATGCACGGCAAGTTTGAGGACAGTTTAGGCTATATGACATTTTTGTCTAAAAGAAAAATAAAATATATCGACCAATTATGCTTTTAAAACTTAAGTAGCTGGTACCTAAACACAGACTTAAGCCTTCTAAGTTTACTTTTGCATAAAAGCTTGAAGAATACCTAATATTTGAATGTAGTTGTCCAAGAAAAATGTTTTAAATTCCATCAGATAAAATTTACCTCGATTTTTTATTTGTGTTTTTCTGAGACAGGGTTTGGCTGTGCAGCTCAAGTTGGCCTGCTACTAGGTAGCACAGGCTGACCTCAAACTCACTGCAATCTGCCTCAGACTATGTTAGAACTAGAGAACTGTTTAGAACAGGAAACCCTGGTTTAAAAAAACAAAAACAAAAAAGTGCTATAACTAAAGGTTCTAGGGAATCCTAGCAACTCTCTGGCACTCTATACTTACACTTTCTTTGGCTGTATCATTGTTAGAATATTATTTTGCTATAATTGCTCAGTAACTTGACAAAAAATTTTAAAACATCTCCCAAGAACTGAACCTGTATTTTAAATGTCTTAAACACTATGTCCTTCTAAATTAGACTCAGAGATTACTAACATATGTTAATGTTATTCTGGAGCAGCTACTACATTATATAGTGTATTTCATTTAATACAACTTGGTTTATAAATTTTAAAATGTAATCTCAGAGTTTTAGAAATTTGCCAAGCTCTAATCACTCACCCATTCCCAGCCATCTTGAAATGTATTCGATTACAAGTTTGATGTACCACCTATACTCATAAAGATGTGAGCAAAAAACTTTTTTTCCTAATAATAGTATGATGGAGTCAGGGCAGGTCTCACTCTGAAACTCAGGCTAGCCCAACTCACTATGTAGCCTACACTGGCCTTGAAATCATGGCAGTCCTCCTGTCTCAGACTCACAAGTTCTGGAATTACATTAGTGAACTACTACATCTGTAGTATTTTTTGCTTGTTTTTTGCTTTTTGAGAGAGGGTTTCTCTGTGTAGCCTTGGCTATCCTGGAACTCATTCTGTTAACCAGGCTGGCCTCAAAGTCATAGAGATCCTCCTGCCTCTGTCTCCGAATGCTGGAATCAAAGATGTGCACCACTGCCAGGCAAGTGGTTTATTTTGCTTTGTTTTTTTTTTTTGTTTTTTTTTGGGGGGGGGAGGGGGGCGGGGTGTTTAGTATCATTTCTATGAAATGAAAATTTGAAAATCAGTAATCCTAACTAAGATTGAAGGCTTACAATTTTTTAAAGCTCCAGGCTTCAGATGAGGCATATTTTATTACAATGTATAAAGAGTTGACATGTTCTAAAACAATCTGTCCCCACATGTGCAGTCAGTCCTTCCAGTGACTGTCTTCCTGCTTTGCATGCGCTTGTTTCAGCAACACTGGAAAATAAAGTTATACCCAGAAATAGTCTACACAATTCGAGACAAACTGTTTCTATCTCATCCAGAAGAATGGCCTGTAGAACAGGAAGGCTTCAGGAATGAAGAGCACATACAAACTCCAGTACACACCTCAGTCTACTTGTGTAGAACAGTATTACTGTAAGGAAATGCCTCACATAAATTAAGAACATAATCTAGATCATCAATAAGAGTTAAGACTGTAACTATTAGAAGGTAACTATTATTTAAGCACAAGCATTTGGAGCCATTAATGCTCAGAATCATTACTAGATAACATATGGAGATAGATCCATCAGTGTCTCCCCTTGTAAAATATCATTACATTTTATTATGGGTTTTAGTACCCTTTTATTTGTCTAAATTTACATGTGTACCTTCATTCATGTTTACCATCTAAATCCACAGCCATCTAAGACACTTATTTAGCCATATAATACGTTTCTATTTCCTTCTGACTTGTTAGTTCTTTACCACTTGTAATTAGTAATCCTATCACCTAACTTAATCTTCACATTGTTTTTCTGTCCTGTACACCACATACAAGGATTTCTATCATCAAGCCCAACCTAACCTCAGTTTCTATTCTTCCATATGGATCTATGCCCTCAGCTAAGAGTGTATCTCTCTAAGCAAGTTATAAGCATTTTTCAGCACACCAATCCTTTCCTCAGATTAGGTCAGAATTCCTCCATCCCATTGTATCTTCCAGCCATTCTCAAGTTCATGCTCAAGTATCACCTGTGTTTCTAATGCTCTGTGGCTTTTCCTTCACATTCCATAAATATCCTTTTAAATTTCCTCTGAAGACCTTGTATTCCCAGTATTGGGGGCATTTTCTGCTAGGAGTATTTCCTGAGTAAAAAACGATGAAATCCCCCAAATTAGGGAAGGTGCTAAAAGAGAATTGAACTATAATTTAAACAACTGGACCAGAGGAAAGAAGAGCTCAGAAAGCCAGGTCTAAGCTCTCCCCTGGGACAGTCTGCTCTCTAACCCACAGGCTGGCACACAATCCCTATTAGAGGTTAATTTTACGGCCATATTCTCCTGCACATGGGTTTCTGGTACATTTGTCCATCTCATTCAGACAGCACAGACACAGGGAATGAGGGAATTGCTGAACTAGATCAGTGTTTTGACAACTACAGTTTCTTTTTCTTTTTTTTTTTTTTTTTGGTTTTTCGAGACAGGGTTTCTCTGTGTAGCTTTGCGCCTTTCCTGGAGCTCACTTGGTAGTCCAGGCTGGCCTCGAACTCACAGAGATCCACCTGGCTCTGCCTCCCGAGTGCTGGGATTAAAGGCGTGCGCCACCACCGCCCGGCCAACTACAGTTTCTTAGTTGGTCACTGACTCAATGGATCATACTCAACATTTTTTAGATGTAATTTATTTATTTGTTTTGTGTATGGGTGTTTGGTCTGCATGTAAGTCTGTGTACCAAGTGCATGCCTGTTGCCCACAGAGGCCAGAAGAGTGCATCAGATCCTGTAGAACTATGAGCCACCATGTGGGTACTGGGAATTGAATCTAGGTCCTCTGGAAGATCAGCCAGTGTCCTTAACTGCTAAGACATCCTCCAGCCCTAATACTTACCATTTTTAAATGAAACAGAACATAAAAATAAATAAAAGTATCCTTCCTATACACAGTAAGAGTAGGTAATTCAACCAAAAAAAAGAAAAAAGAAAAAAAATGCTGGGTGGTGGTGGCGGCGGCGGCGGCGGCGGCGGCGGCGGCGGCGGCGGCGGCGGCGGCGGCGGCGGCGGCGGCGGCGGCGCACGCCTTTAATCCCAGCACTCGGGAGGCAGAGGCAGGCGGATCTCTGTAGTTCGAGGCCAGCCTGGGCTACAGAGTGAGTTCCAGGAAAGGCACAAAGCTACATGGAGAAACCCTGTCTCGAAAAACCAAAAAGAAAAAAAAAAGAAGTAATTCATAAAACTTTATTCTGACATACACATATAGACACTATCACACAGGAACTACGTCATTATATAATGTATAATTCTCATTATGGATTATAGTTTAAAAATTATGAACATTACTGAACTTGAAGATATGGAAGAATCTTTTGAAATCTACAAAATTCAAATTCTAATAAAATGTTAATCTAAGGATTAGACACAAAACATTTTTAAAAGTGAACAGAACTTAAGGATGTCAAAACAACCACTAGCAAAATGTTTTTTTCTTAAAAAGATGTCAGTATTGCCATCTAATCCTAAGAATCAGAAAGCTTTTAGAGTTCACCTAACCTGAGTTCACTTCTTTTTTTTTTTTTTTTTTTTTTTTGGTTTTTTTTTTTTGGTTTTTCGAGGACAGGGTTTCTCTGTGTAGCTTTGCGCCTTTCCTGGAACTCACTCTGTAGACCAGGCTGTCCTCAAACTCAAAGAGATCCACCTGCCTCTGCCTCCCGAGTGCTGGGATTAAAGGCATGCACCACCACCGCCTGGCCTGAGTTCACTTCTTAATAACATAAAAGGAAATGTATACACAAAATATGCAGAGAAGTTCCATTTCAATCACTAAATAAACATTTTTGGAGCACCTACTGTGTGCCAGGGTCAATACATAGGGTTTGTGGTTAAAGGGAAACTCCTAAAAGATGAAAAAGCAAGGTAAACCTTTCTATTAGTTTAAAGATGGAATTGGCAAGTGAACATCTGCAGCAGTTCCTGAAACTAAGGTCACTTAGAAAGTGTTAAAGAACAAAATACTACGACCTCAACAGCGGTTAGGTGGCAGAGGAAATATTTCTAAGGATAACACTTCTCAGTCTTGAAGATACTAGGAGGAAGAAACAACACTTACAGACGCTCATGGCACACAATGAAGGGTAACTGCGTTCTAAGTTTGGATGACTGGAGCCCAGAACTCCTGAGAAGAAAGAGCAGCAACAATGGAGGAGAGCTTGCCAGGCCTGGTGGCAAAGGAAGGACCTATGAGTTCAAGGCCAGACCACTCTGTGGTCTACACAGAGTTCTCCAGGCCAGTCACAGATGCACAGCGAAACCTGTCTCAAAACAAACAACAAAATCCACTAGTGCTCATGTGCCGCTTCATTATCAAACCATTTTCTAAAGTGGGCATCATTTATATCCCCATTTTGTAGGTAAGAAAAACAGGGCACAAAAAAATGAGGTCAAAGGTGAAGATGTGAAGCCTATTTAAACTGAGGAAATCTAAGTATGGAATGCATAGTTTTAACCACTATGCCAAGAGGTTAGAAAGAGCAGGCAAGAACCAAATGATGAAGGACCCTATATGTCACTATACTAAGGTGATTAAGTCAGTGAAAGATCTTAAGCAAGAATGACATTTTATCTGTTTATTATTTACTCATTTTTAAGGCAGGTTCTCATTATGTAAACCAAGCCAGCTAGGAGCTTGCTAAGATCTCCTTGCTTCTTCTGCCTACCCTGTGCTAGGACTACAGGCATGTACCACCATATCCAGCCTCAAATTTCATTTTTAATGAGGGGGGCGGGTAAGTAGTAGCTTGGAGAAAAAAAAAAACAAAACCCAGATAACTAGCTAGTCTTAGCTGACAAGTTGTTACAGTTTAGGTAGGAAAGTCTGACGGATGAGCTTGCGTGCTCTGGCACCCGAACCAAATCTAACCATCATGGCCACATTTTTGTTCACTCAGCATAAAAATCTCTCAAATTTTTCCCTAGGCACACCATTCTAAGAGTTCAAAATTTTCAACCTCAGAGAACAGCATAATTCTTTCAAGTCCCTTTACTAAACAAAGCCTGACTACTAGATGCATGGCTATACACGAAAGAGACTAAGGAATCTGGTAAAGAATGACAGAGTGTCAACTGCTATCTACAATAGTTTTCTTGCCTTCTTCCTCTATACTCTATTCCTGGAACTTTCATCTTCAATAGTCAATTTTAAATCAATGCTCTGTCTAGACATGACTGTTATAACCTAACAGAATTAAATCTACCGCAGAGGAAGTCTAATGTGGGCCCATCAGTGGCAATAAATCCGCTCACAGGTCTGGTCAAATTTTGGCTTAAACAGACAATGAATAAGTAACAGTAAGAGGTATTTCAACGGCAGCGAAGAGTTAAGGAAAATCTTGAACATGAAAAAGAAATAAGAGAAATCTGAAATTCAAACCATTTGGTTTGAAGTTCAAACCAGGGAGGTACACTATGTATGTGCGTTAATCCAAACTGCAGCAAATGAAAACACAGTGGGGAAAGAGTGTGAAGGAGCTGGAGAGATGGCTCAGTAGTTAATACACTGGCTGCTCCTCCAGAGGACCAGGGTTTCGTTCCTAGCACCCACAGCCGGCCAGAGGCTTGTCTGTAACTCCAACTCATGTACACATACCCACATGTAGACACACATATCAACATATAATTAAAAATAATAAAATATTTTTTTACAAAAGAGTATCTAGTCTCAAACATTCTAGATTCTCTTCTGAATGGTGTAGTGCTACATATTTTAAGAGTTTCGATGTTATTCTCATCTTGCCTGGCTAGATTAACTTTCTTAAACCAGAGTTCAAAACCAGGTAAGTATTTATTAATTACAATCAAGATTTAACCTTAAAAAGGACAAAGGTCTTTAAGGGATCACAGAATATTACTTGGTGTGACCTAAATCAGTAGTCATAACCAAAAGCCAGCTAATTATTCTCAAGAAAATTATACAATCAAGAAATCGTTTTTAAAATGTTGAAGTTAGGTAAACAAGAAATACCCTTTCTTTAAAAATGAACTTACATCTTGGAATTATTTAGGGAATGCATTTATTCTATCTACATGATACAAAACTTTCAAGCACCAAGTTTAGCACACAAAGTCCACAGCCATGCAGCTCCAGGATTTCAATAAGGATAAAAGGAAATATCCTAAGAGGTGAGTATTATGAAAGAGAATACCAGATCAAAAACAAATATGGCTCAACTTGACACCGTGACCAATTATTCATCATGTCCATGAACATCAGTCTTCATGAACAGTCAGAATGGGTCACAGGAGAGTTTATTCACAATGTTCAGCAAACACTGTAAATGAAGTATAATTAGGATAAAATAATGCATACAACTAGAACTTATTTTCCTAATTCAATCATATTCTAAATTTAAAAGATAATGAAAACTACAACAGAGTCACCTGGAGATCACCAACATCCTGCACTAGTAAAACTGACTTTGATGGGAGAGAGCCCACAGCTTTCCCTAAAATATCAATGCCTTTTTAAAAGATGTATTTATTTATGTATATAAGTGCTCTGTCTTCCTGTAGGTCTGCACGACAGAAGAGGGCATCAGATCCCATTTCACCATGTGATTGCTTGTAACTGAACCCAGGTCCTCTGGAAGAGCAACCAGTGCTCTTAACCACTGGGCCACCTCTCCAGCACCCCATAGTAATGCTTTTAAAGCTTAAGAATTAAAAAAAAAAAAAAAAAGGTTTCTCCATCTGAGCACTGCTGACATTTTGAGCTCGATAATTCTTTGTTGTGGTAGCTGTCCTGTGCAGCATCCCTGTCCCCCACCCACTAGGTGCCAGTAGCATCCCCTCCCCAGTTTCAACAAAAATTTCTCCAGATGTCTCCTGAGAAAAAACAAAAATCACTCCAGTATGAGAACCACTAACTCAGATCATAAACAGAAAAAAATTCAAATTGGAATGGGGGAAGGAGAATTTGTTTTGGTTTTTCAACTGGTCTGTATGTTTTGGCATATCATATTTGGATTTGATCACATACATTTAAGAGATTTCTATCTTTAAGAAACAAAGCACTGGGGCTTAAGTGATGATTTGGCACTTAATACTTGCTACCCTTCTCGAGGACCAGAATTCAGTTCCCAGCACCCACATAGACAACTCATAACTAATTCCAGAGGGACACCTCTGACCTCCATGCATTCAAGTGCACATACCCACATGCAGACACACACCTATACATAATTAAGACTAGTAAAAATAAATCTTTCCTTTAAAAAAAAAAGTATTTACTACCTATCGCTTGCTAGCCAACACAGTGATACCTAGCTATCAATACTGTATTTCTGCTCTTCTTTCATGAGTATGCTGAGCATACTGTTCCCAGTTCACACACAACCCGAAAGAATCCTCAAGTTCAGAACCACTAAAATACCACAGGAACGTTAGCAACCTGGGGGAATAAACCTCAATACTGAGCATTGTTAAATTCATCTTCACATTTTAACAAATTGTAAGAAAAGACGCAAATTAACCATGATGTTTCAAAAAGTAAGAAACAGATTTGTGTTTTGAAACAGACTCTGAAGAAGGATAAAGAGGAATAAAAAAATTAAAAAATCATAGGGAATCTGAAGGCATTCCAGGATGAGGGCAAAACTTGAAATGTTTCTCATGGAATGAGAGCAAGGAGGAAATTATACACTTGGCCATATCCTACAGGAATAGTCTGCATAATCAGTCTCCATAGCACATACCATGGGATGGAAGCTGAAAAAACCAGACCACAAAACACTAAAAAAACAGCGAGTATCTGTCTTTCCTGAACACCTAGAATAAACATGTTCCCTACTACTGTTCCCATTTGATTTTTTTTTAAAGTCAGATACCCAGAAACAAACTGGTAATTTAGTAAATTACTTAATTCTAATAAAAATAGCCACCCTCTGCTTCCAGTGCCAGATTACACATTACACAGAAAAATCAATTAGAAAACTACACACACACATACACACACACACACACACACACACACACACACACACTTTTTCAGAGTGCATTTGACAAAGTCCTTTTTTAAAGAAATATCAGACATTTTAAGCAAAAAAAAAAAAAAACCCATTCATGTATCAATATGGAGTATAGTTTTTCAAATTATTTCAATGGATTACCTATATGTTCCGTAACAACAAAACTACTCTATTTCAAAATTTTTGCTATTAACCTGAAAGCCCAGTAAAAATAATCATAAACGGAACTACTGCTCAATTCTTTTTACTCCCAAGCCAGGCAAAGGAAGCTGTAAGATCTGTAGTGTCAGCCTGCTTTTCCATGAGTGATACCTTGGGGCTGCTCAAGAATAACCTCCTTCATCAATTAATGAGACTCAGGTGGGTTTGGGAAAGAATAATGTCTACAATCTCTTGATCAGTGGCCATGATGCCCCTCCTCCTCAAGAGCAGATCAGAAAAAAAATGAGATCTGAACAGGAGTTCACCAGCCAGACATATAGGGTCAGGGGGGGAAACGGAGTACTATGAGAGAGAAAAACTATAGGCTTAAGTCATTTCACAAAAGCAAGATGTTGAACATTATGGAAGCCCTCATCCATTTCAGACACCATTGTTTAGCTTGCTCTCCAAACCGAGCACAAAAAGAACTGTCCGCCTGTCTTAAGCATGTTCCTCCTTCCATTTAAACAGACATGATTCTTTTGGTTAATCTCTGGCAATGATCGCCATTTCACAACACATTCAGCCCACCCGGAACTGATCAATACCACTACAGACATAAGACTAGACTTTATCCATTTATTAACCACAAGGAAATGTACCATTCAGCAAAATTCTATACATTACAAAAGATTCTAATAAAAGGGGGGTGGGGTAGGAAAGACGGACACACACAACACACACATCAGAGGTACACAAAGAAAAGACTACCACCTTCTAATTTCCCTATGACATACGAGGTAACGACACAGCCACGAAACCTGTCAATTTATCCCCCCCACCCCTATTCTTTACCACAACCTAGTAAATAGACACAGAATATTTATAATGAATGCATTCATTGTGACTTTTAAACTGTTTCATCCCTCGAACTAACTCTCCGGTTAACTGCATCTGCACACCTTTTCAGCTAGATGTATGCATTTCCAGAATTCCAAGTACAAAAGCCTAGCTTCTTCCAACCACTGGTTGCAACCATACAACGTCCTCACATAATCAAATTTTCAGATATAAAATGGCCAGAGTATTCTCCTAACCCTGAGCTACAACATATCTCACAAGAACAGCATATTTAACAGTGAGCACAATTTCACATGCCCTGTTCTAAACTGAAAACAATGCGTCGGTACAAAGCGTTTAAAATAAGTAATAGGTAGGTAAGCAGAATCTCCGCCTGAAAAGAGCACACAAATGGTGGGTGAAAGCCAGCATACACCACCAACACACAGCAGCATACCTCTTCTGCACTGGGTTATGGTTAATACTCCAACAACTAAAACTATTTTTAACACTACTGGACAATGAAGTTGGAGAAGACGTGAGAGGAGACCTAGATTAAATTGCTGATAGAATGCATTGTTTCTCACAGGCAAAATTAAACACCAACTCACTTGATCTATGTCTCGATATTCACCGGTGGAGCCACTAATTAGATGACGACCAAAACCGGTCCTTGTTTTGGAACAGCTTAGGCTAAATGACATTTCGGAATACTCCTTTTGGGTCTCAACCTTTACATAAATTTTCACTTGTGGTATTTGCGGCTTAACAGCAACCCAACCAGTGCTGTCATCGAGTGTTATGGCCACAAACCATGACTTTCTCACTTCCACAACAACACAGCACTCAATCTATCAGTTCGCCAAACCAACCCAAAACAAGAGGAATTCATGGAGGTTCCCAGATTGTCAGGGCTGCGGGGTCGGGCGCGGGAAAGCCTCGGCCGCCCGGAGCTGCCCAGCCGACGGCAGCCGGCCACAGCCCTACCGCGCCGGCTCCTCCACCTACCTGAAGAGCAGGAGATAAGAAAGACGGCGAACGCCAACTTTGCAGCAGCTCCCATTTTCCCGAGGCGCCGGGGAAGCCGTAGGAAGTTCTCGCTAGATATCCAGTTCCCTGGGTCTTCCTCAGAGACAAACCTCCTGGTGTAAAATCAACCGTCATAAAACATATTCGGAAGCCCCGAGGCGGGGGGGTGGGGGGGACCGGATCAAAAAAAAACGTTCACGGGGATTGAAAAAAAAAATAAAAAAGCACAACAATTTAAAAAAAAATGTACCACGGGGGAAAAAACCGCCACACACACGCACAACACAAAACCAAACAACGAAAAGCCAACAACAACAAAAGCGGGTTGAAATCACTGTCAAAATCACTGTCAGCTCCGCTCGCCTCTCGCGTCTCTGCGAACAAAACGCCTGGCTGAGGCGACGAGGCGGCGGCGGCGCCCGCAGCCGCCCGGACGGTCCGGGAGCCGAGCTGCTCCGACGTCCGGACCGACCTTCAACCCGGACACCCAAAGTCCGCGGACCACGGTCGCCGAGCTTGCGGCGGTGGCGGCGCGAGGCGGCGGCGGGAGACGGCGGCGGCGGGAGACGGCGGCGCAGGAGGCGGCCAAGTTCTGGTCCAGGCTGTGGCTCCGGCTCCCGGCTCCCGGCTCGGCCGCGTTTTTCGGTCTCCTGGCCTCCGCCGGCCCCGCCCCCTACACTTCCGGTTCCGGCCCGAAGCTGGAAACCAGGCGCGGCGCGGCGGAGAAACGCTCGGCGGCGGCGGTGGCGGCGGGAGCGGCGGCAGGGCGCAGCGCGCGTGCCGGGCGGCGAGCGCGAGGAGATTGCCCGGGAGGCGGGGCGAGCCGGAGGGGCGGGGCCGGAGCCGGAGCCGGAGCCCGAGCTGGAACGCGCTCTGCGAGGCCTGCGGGACCCGGGACCGAGCTGCTGCTGGGAAGGCGGGCCCCTGCAGGTCCCGACCGAGGCACCGAGGTGCCCGGCGTGCTCAGCGCTGTGCCCGCCTGGGCGCGAGAACCGTGGCGCCCGAGCGGGATGGGCGATGCCGAGGCCGACTGCGGCGCCCAGCCTTTCCTCTGGGGGACGCCGAGGCCGCGCCGAGCTGCTCCGAGTGGGCGGGAGCCGCACCCGCTGCTGCCGGAGCGAGCTAGGTGCTAGCGAGCCGGCCGCGCCCCGGCCGCCCAGGCCTCCCAGCGTTTGTCTTTGGGCTAAAAGAGAAAAGCAGGAAGAAGGGCTGTCCGCCAGGTCAGGACACCCTCGCCAGTAAGCACGATGTACGTTTCGAATCCTTCCCACCGTACCTTGTGTACACAAAGCATTGTGTTGCAAACAGATCTGCTCCTAATTGCTTTGAAAATCTTAATAGGCTTGAAGTGAAAACTACAGATTACGATCAATATATTAGACGGTCAGAGAAGTGGGTATTATCAATTCTTAGCCTCTTCTGAGACCTATTTTTTACCCTGTAAGCGGTGTTTACCGGGTGCCCAGTTAATATCCGAAACAAATCCATAATGTTGAATTGTGACACCCCCCCCCCCCCGCCTCCAGAAGCTCGGCTATTTGGGGATATTAGAAGTTAGCTATAGCATCCAAAGAATGACTAGTAGCGTCAGTAGGTCTGTCATTTACCACAATTTAGTAAAATAAAGGGGGAGATCTTGTCCTTTTCCCCACTTTATCCCAGCACCTAAAGAATCTGACAGGAATGCTTCCTTGGTAAATAGGTAAATACCTAGACGTTCACCTTTTTTCTTAGTACAATAAATAACCTCTGTGTATTATACAGTGTTTGGAGATTTTCTGTTAAAAAGGAAGCACCTGTAGGATAAGTATTAATGTTTTAGTGTGCACTGAATCCCACATTTTTTCCACAAACTAAAGCCTTCTCACTTGCATTTATGTTTTCTTTTTCTCTTCCTATAAACTACTCTATATTTCTGTCTATTAAGTACATCCTATAATTATCTGCCTATTTCTACAACTTGTCAGGGTTAATAATCATTGTGGCTCTTTAAACTCTCTCCAAGATTTCCAGTTCTCAAGCCCTGCTCAGAATCTGATGGTATTATGCAACAAAATCCTAAATTGGTCTTCAAGATGCCTCAGTAATCTCATGTGGTTCTGCACACATTTTGAGCTGGCCAAAAATTAAGAGTTGCCACTGGCAGTTCTGAAATGGAAGAGTGTGCTTGCTTAGAACCAACTGCCCTCAATTCTTTCAGGGATTTGATGGATCAGGCTCTACTGTTGTCTTATCGCTTTAATATGTCTTGACTGCTAAAACCAGCACAAGTGAAATAACAAGCAGTAGTTGAAAACATTCCTTATCTTGCCCCCTAATTTGCTATATGAGTGAACACAAAATTGTTTTCTACAGTAATAAGAACTTCAAGACAAATTCATAACTAGCACATTCCTTCCTAACAAAGAGTTAAAGTAAACCCATGGGGGAAATTACTGGAAAATCCAGTAACAAGAGCTATGCATTCTGTTCTTAAATGTGCTTTGGGGAGGTATGAGATAGGGTCTTGTGTAGCTCAGGGTAACTTTGAACTCCCCAGACAGCCTAAAATGACCCTGTACTTTTGATCCTCTTGCCTCCATTTTGTAATGGCTGGAATTACGGAAGTACACTCCCAGGCTGTGTTTATGTGGTCCTGGGAATCCAACCCAGAACCTTATGCATGCTTAGCAAGCAGTTGCGCTCCATCTTGAGCCCAAAATGTGCTTTAAAGGGGAAAAAAAATCCAGAAATAATGATTTAAAAAGATAGTGTTTTTGATTCCTACTACAATTCCAAAACTGAGACTGAAGACAGAGGTAGGTGAAACTATTAAGTCTGCCCTTCTTTCCTCTGTATTTTATTTTTTAAATTTTTTTTTTATTTTTGACAAATTCTACAAATACGATGTGTTTTGATCATACCCACCCCTAACACTCCCCTCCCACTTCTCCTAGGGCCCCTTAATACATGACTCTTCTACATTCATATTTTTTTTTTAAATATAGCCTACTGAGTCCTATTAGTGTTGCCTGCATAGCCATGAGCAAGCTACCAGTAACCGCATCCCTGAAGAAAAATGGCCCCTTTCCAGAAGCCTTCAATTGTCAATGGCTCCTCAGCTAAGGCCTCATGAGTCCCTCCCCCATCGAGGTTGGAATTATTGCTGGCTTGGTCTTTCCAGGGTCACTGTAGCCTCTGTCACTTCCATGGCATGTCCAGAAGATAGTGTTTCCCAGCACTCCATCATCCGGCTGGTCCATGTCTCCTGTTCCCTGTTCCATGGCGTTCCTTGAGCGTTGTGGGGGCTGATACAGATGTCCTATTTAGGGCTGAGCCCCTAGCAGTCGCTTACTCTTTAGCACTTTGACTAATTATAAGTCTCTGCAGTGACTGCTGCCAACTGCAAAGGGAAACTTTCCTGGCCAAGGTTGAGAGCAGCACTAATATATGGGTATGAAGAAATATGTAGAAGGCAGATTGACAACATGTCTGTTTAACAAAACAACAGGAGTAGGCTGTCCCACTACAGCCTGTGTCCTCCCCAACCATGGGCTTTTGGCTAGTTTGCAGTATGAGGCCTTAATTCGGTGGTTCTTAACTTTCCTAATGCATTTACTCATGTCGTGGTGACTCGAACTGTAACATTATTTTTGTTGCCACTTCATAACTGTAATTTTGCTACTGTTAGGAATTATAATGTAAATATCTGTTTTCCAATGATCTTAGGCAACCCCTGTGAAAGGGTCATTCGACCCCCAGTGGGGTTGCAACCCACAGGTAGAGAATCACTGCATTACTTCATTCTTGTAGAACAAACCTCAGATGCATTCAGAAAGTGTCTGGTCATCCCCATAATATTTATGCTACTATTGCATTATACATCTTGCCTAGGAGGTCAGTAACACAGCATTCAGGGTAAACTGTTAGGTACCATCATTGATGACTTTTTGCCCCCAGCAGCCTGCATAGCAACTTCTGGCACTGGGAAAACTAGCTGGGGGCTGATTTCCAGATCAATTCCAGCTTGATTTCTCTATGTCCCATAACCAAACTGTTGTGTCTTCAACAATAGGGTCTTTCCATCTAGTAAGAGCAACAACAGTAGCCTATGTTGTTTGGGATGGGGGCTCTAAGGCCTCCCTGACCAATAACATGTAAGGAAATATCCCATAGCTGGCACTGAGATTTTCATTTAATGACCCATGTCTTCTGGGGAAAGCATTGTCCATCCCCACAGGGTAGAGGTATTCAAACTTCTTTTAAAATAAATGGCTTTCTGCATCTCCCAGTTCCAAAGAGAGCTGCATCTTCTTGTACAGTGCCAGCCTCATCCCTGAGACACAATGGTGAAAGCAGAATGAATGGATTTGGCCATATTAGGCACTTTGTTTCCAAGCCTGTCTTCAGCAGCCACTGGTAACTGCCACTCTAGCAAAGTAGATATTGTTGCCTTCGTTGACCTCAAATACATGGTCTGCATGTTCCAATTTGAGTCTACCCACTGCAAGTGCAACAGCACAGTCAAGGCTGAGGACTGGAACCTTGTTAGCAACAGGAAAGCCATCTCCATCTTCTAGGAGTGAGATCGTGCCAACATCTAACAGGTCATGCTGGTGCCAAGTACATTGTGGAGTCTACTGGTGTCTTCACCACCTTGGAGATGGCTGGGGCCCACTTGAAGGATGGAGTAAAAAAAAATCATCATCTCTGACCCTTCCATTGATGCTTCAATGTTTGTGATGGGTGTGAACCACAAGAGCTATGACAATTCACTCAAGATTGACAGCAATGCTTCTTGTACCACCAACTGCTTAGCCCCCCAACCAAGGTCATCCATGATAACTTTGGGATTGTGGAAGGGACTCATGACCACAGTTCATGCCATCATTGTCACCCAAAAGACTGTAGATGGCTCCTTGGAGAAGCTGTGGTGTGATGGCTGTAGGGCTGCCCAGAACATCATTCCTGTATCCATTGGTGCTGCCAAGGCTGTGGGCAAGGTCATCCCAGAGCTGAACGGGAAGCTCCCTGGCGTGGCGTTCCATGTGCCTATTCCCAATGTGTCCATCATGAATCTGGCATGCTGCCTGGAGAAAGCTGTCAAGTATGATGACATCACGAAGGTGGTGAAGCGGGAATGAGAAGGCCCACTAAAGTGCATCCTGGACTACACTGAGGAGCAGATGGTCAAGGGCAGCTCTTCCACCTTTGATGCTGGGGCTGGCGTTGCTTTGTAATGACAATGACATGTAAATGTAAAGACAACTTTGTACAGCTCATTTCCTGGTGTGACAACAAATAAGGCTACAGCAACAGCAGGGTGGTGGACCGCACGGCCTTACTCCAAGAAGTAAGAAGTCCTGGACCATCCACCCCAGGGGGGAAAAATGAGAGAAAGAGAGAGGCCCTTGGCTGCTGAGTGGTTCCTGTCCCAACTCAGCCTCCAGCACTGAACATCATCCCAGATCCCCAGAAGAAGATGAGGGACTTGGGGAACTCTGCTTTCTTAAACACCAAAAATAACGTTCACTGCACCCACCCACCCCAAATTATATATATATATATATATATATATATATATATATATATATATATATATATGCATATATAAATTTTAGATATATAAACCATATATATATTATATTTACCATATATATGGTTTCTTGAGACAGTTTCTCTGTGTAGAGTTTCTCTGTGTAGCCCTGGCTGTCCTGGAACTCACTCTGTAAACCAGGCTGGTCTCGAACTCAGAGATCCACCTGCCTCTGCTTCCCAAGTGCTGGGATTAAAGGTGTAGGCCACCACCACCCAGCTAAAAGTTATATATTTTTAATTAGCTTACAAAATATGGTTTCTATAAAAATTTTACAAATATTCTGAATTTTTATTAATCTACCTCCTACTCAACTATCTCCCCATTGTCCATTCCCATCCTTACCTAAGCCTTTAGCCCACATTTTTATATCACATGCATTCTACTGTCCCCTCTTCACGTAAGGCCTCTTCCTCTCCTCCAACCGTGGGAAATTTCTGGCTTCCTGATTACTATGGACACAGACAGTCAAATTAAATGTACAAATTAAGATTCGGAGGCTAGGATCCACATGAAAGAAAGAATATGTACAGCATTTGTCTTTTTAGGTCTTAGTTCCCTCACTTACTATAATAGTTTCCAGTTTCATCCATTTTCCTATAAATTTTATAATTTCATTTTTAGAGCACAATACAATGCAATTGTTCTGATGATTGACTTAAATTGTCAACTTAGCCTAGCATCATCTGGGAAGAGAGTTTCAGTAAGGGATTGTCTGTATTGGGCTGGCCTGTAGACATGTCTGGGGGCAGGGGCACTTTTCTTAAATTCACTGATGTAGGAAGATGCAGATCACTGTAGGTGGTACCATTCCCTAGGGAGTCCTGAACTGTATAAGAATGGAGGAATCAAGTGGAACACAAGCAAGAAGCATGTACGCATTTGTTTCTGTCTGCTCTTGACTGTGGGTGTGATATGATCTGCTTTACATTCTCACCTTAATTTCCATCAATGAACTTAACCTGGAATTGTAAGCAGAGTAAACATCTCCTCCTCTAAGTTGATTTTTGTCAGAGTATTTTGTCACAGCAAAAAAAGTGAAACTAGAACACTTGTGTATGTACCAGATTTTCATTGTCCATTCATCTGTTGATGGACATCTAGGATGATTTAGCTCTTGTGAATAGAACAGCAGTGAACAAGATTGAACGAGAATCTCTGTAGCTGGATATGGATTGACTCCTTTGGGTATATGCCCAGGAGTAGTATAGCTGGGGTATATGGTAATTTTATATTAGCTTTTATAGAAACCCCCACACTGACTTACATAGTGGCTATACTAATTTATTCTCATCAACAGCAGGTAAGGGTTCTCTTTTCTGCACATCCTCAACAGTATTTGTTATTTATTTTCTTGATGATAGCCATTCTGACTGGTGAGAGATGGAATCTCAAAGTAGTTCTTATTTAAATTTTTTAATGGCTAATGATATTGGATGAATTTTTAAGTGTTTATTAGCCATTAGTATTTCTTCCTTTGAGAACGTTCTATTCAGACCTGTAGCCAGTTTTTAAATTCAGTTTTTGTTTTCTTGATATTTTGTTTCTTGGTCTTTTGGTTTGGGTTTTTTGGTTTTTGGGATTTTTTTTTTAATATATATCCTAGAGATTGATCCATCCTCAGATGTACAGCTGACAAAGACTTTCTTTCATTCTGTAGGCTGTTTCTTCATTTGATTGGCAGTTTCCCTTGCTGTACAGAAGTCTGTAATTCCATGGGATCCCATCTGTCAATTATTAGTCTTATTTTCTGCGTGACTGAAGTCCTATTTAGAGAGTCCTTACCTATTTCTATATCTTGAAGTGTTCTCCCTACATTTTTTCCTCTAGTAGTTACCGAGTTTCAGATTCTTGGTCCATTTGGAGTTGAGTTTTATGCGGGTCGAGAGATAAAGATCTACTTTCATTCTTCTACATGTAGATATCCACTTTTCCCAGATCATTTTTTTTTTTTTTGAAGATACTATCTTCCCTTCAGTGTGTATTTTGGCATCTTTGTCAAAAATCCGATGGTTGTAGTTACATGGCCTTGTATCTGGGTCTCTGTTTTATCCCATTGATCTACATGTCTATTTTTTGTGCCTGGTACCATGCTTATTTATTACTATACAAGAGCTGCAAATGCTCTTAACTAATGAGTACTCTTTCTTTCTCTCTTTCTCTCTTTCTCTCTCTCTCTCTCTCTCTCTCTCTCTCTCTCTCTCTCTCTCTCTCTTCCTTTCACTATTATTATGGTGTGTTCTATTCTTTCTTGCAGCCACATGGATGGGTTTTTTCTACAGTCTAAGGATTCCTTCAAGTATCTTCTGTAGAGCTGCTTGTGGGGGTGGGGGTGGGGAGGTGGGGTGGATGTCAGAGATTCCATAAATATTTTATATAATGGATTTTTTTATTTTTCATCAATTATGACATATAAATTTTCTGGGTATGTAGTCTTCATTGCCAGTTGACTTCAGAAATTGAAATACATTATTCCAAGACCTTCTGGCTTTCAGAATTTCAGTTGGCTAATTTTCTGTCCTTCTGATGGGTCTGCCTTTGTATGTGACTTGGTGTATCTCTTTTCCTGTTTTGAATATACTTTCTTTGTTCTATAAAGTTAGTATTGTAATTACAATGCTGAAAAGGGAAAGTTCTTCTCTAGTCTGGTCTGTTTATTTGAGATCTCTTTTATGCTCTGAATTGATAACACATTTTGTTTCTTTTCTTTCTTTTTCTTTTTTGGTGGCAGGGAGGAACACAGTCATTTTATATAATAGCCCTGGCTGTGCTGGGACTTGCTCTGTAGACCAAAATGGACTTGAACTCACAAAGATCTAGCTGCCTCTGCCTCCTAAGTGCTGGGATTAAAGATATATATGGCAGCATCTCTTTTCTTAATTCTGGAGGATTTTATGCTATAATTGTGTTAAAACTGTTTTCTATTCTTTTGCAATGAGTTTCCCTTTTATATTTACAATCCATAGTTTTGGGCTTTTCGGGGTGCCATGTACATATCGTTTCCTTCCTTCCCTCACTACTTCCCTCTGACCCTCTCTCCTTTCCTTCTCTAGCCGCCCTTTGTCTCCTTTCTTTATTTCCTGCCTTCATTCTTTCTTCATGTGCTTTCTCTCTTCCTTTATGGACAGCGTTTCGCTAAATAACTCTCTTTGGTCCCCGTGTCCTGCTTCTCTTGTGCTAATATTACAGGCATGTAGTATCACCAAATTTCTACCATCCCCAGCTCTAAGACAGGACAGAAGTTAAGTACAGTAAAGAGGGCCAAGAGCCTGTGGCTGCATAGGTCCTAAGGAAGAAGCTATGCTTATTTTGCCAAATGGACACACTATCAAATTGCTCATACCCATACATCATGAGGCTCTTAATCCTCATCAGAGAATCTCTCTCTCTCTGTCTCTCTCTCTCTCTCTGTCTCTCTCTGTCTCTGTCTCTGTCTCTCTCTCTCTCTCTCTCTCTCTTCTTTTCTTTGTGCAATGAATAGCAGTCAATACAGAGACTCGGCTGGTCAAAGTCCAAAGAATAAGTTACCCTGGAGTGCTCAAACACAAATGAGACTTTTATATCACACCCCTCCCCCAACGACTCAGGAATCAATCAGAAGAGGGGAGGAAAAGATTGTGAGAGAAAGGGGTTAGGGTGGACTACAGCCAAACAGTGTTTTAGTGTTTTCCAGAAAGGATGGGGCTGATGTACACATGGTCACAATGGTTGGTGTCACCTGCACATGACCTACACACACATACACACACACACACAATCAAACTTCCGCACAGAGAGGAGAGGGTTCATGAAGCTGCTAGAGAAGGGAGAGTCAGTTTTCTTCAGGGGTGTGTCCCCAGATTGGTTGCTCCTTTTTCAATGGATGACCATTCCCTTCTGTACAAACTTGCAGCACTAACTGGACTCAGTAGTTTAAAAAAAGAAGACGTGAAGCTGGGAGGGAGATGGAGGGGAGGAGTAAGATAGAGATGATACACACACACACACACACACACACACACACACACACACACACACACACACAAACACACACACACACACGTCTCAAAGAATACATGAAAAATATATTTTATAAAAAGGAAGATGGGTTCTAGAGAGATGGTTCAATGGTTAAGAGCACTGGCAGAGGATCTGTATTCAGATTCCATCACTCACATGGTTGTGCTTGATATATTGTGCACCCCAGGAAACTTATCTGGGGGTCAGAGAACAGAACAGCCACTATATTAAACATAGGTTCAGGCAGTGGTAGTACACGCCTTTAATACTAGCATTCCAGAAGCAGAGAACCATCTGGATCTCTGTGAGTTCAAAGCCACATTGGAAACAGCCAGGCATGGTGACACACGCCTTTAATCACAGGAAGTGATGGCAGGAAGTAGAAAAGTATATAAGGCGTGAGGATCAAGAACTAGAGCCTTTTTAAGCTTTTAGCTTTTAGCAGCAGTTCAGCTGAGATCCATTCAGATGAGGACTCAGAGGCTTTCAGTTTGAGGAAACATCAGCTGAGGAATTGGCGAGGTGAGGTTGGATGTGACTTGTTCTGTTTCTCTGATCTTTCAGTGGTTCACCCCAATACCTGGCTCCGGGTTTGTTTTTCTTAATAAGACCTTTTAAGATTCATGCTACACAGGATGGTTCACAAACATCTGTAACTCCACTTCCACTGGATTCAATGCCCTCTTCTGGCCTCTGTAGGCACCAAACATGCAAGTGGTGCACATATATGCAAGCAAAGCAACTACCTATATAAAATTTAAATTTAAATTAAAAAAGTTTAAAATTAAGATGCAAACAGTTTTTAATCCTACAGAAACATCCACTAAATTGAAGAACAAATACCTGAGAGACATGGAAGGTGGCATTTTATAAGGCAGGAGTGTCTTTGACTAATTTTAAGAGAAGCCTAACTGAAGGGTATGAAGCATTGATGGTATGGGAAAATTTAAAGCATTGTAAATGACAAATCTTTAAAAACATTTGGCTACATAAATTCAGTAGTTAAGGCAGTGGCTAGGGAAAATGCACAATCAAAGAGAATTTTAGTGCTGCCAAGTAGGGGTAGTGCACACCTACAATCTCAGCACTTGAAACAGGAAGACCATAAGTAAGAGCTGAGCCAGGGTTGCATAACAGAACCATTCTCCCACACCCAATAAAAGGATTTTATTTTGTTTTTACTTTCAGATGACACGCTATATGTGTAAATTGATAGGATGGTGAGATAGGAAGAAATACTGAAAAGGAAGAAGAGAGAAAAAGTATAAAGCAAATTCTGTGTTACAGCAACAAAGGAGGATCTTCAGAATGTGAGACCTGATTGGTCCATTCTGTGGTCACCCTTGTCCTCATTATCACCTTCCTCCTCCTCCTCCCCACCTCTCTCTTCATAAAGGAGGACAGAAATGAAAAAAGGAAGGGTAAGCAAAACAGAACTAGATCTACAGAACTAGATGCTACAGGATGATGGTAATCAACGCTAAGCTCGCCTCATTACTGAAATATACAGCAAGGTCTTCTGTTTAAAGTGAATTAAGAATAATTGAAAGCTGAAAAATAGTCTGGAGGTTGGGGAAAAAAAGTAGTCAGTTGAGGCCAAAGATCATGTTTTTATCTCCACTCATCCACTATTGTTTTTTTCTATAAACATATAGGTGTTGGCAATCATGGAGAAGGTGGAGGGTTGAGGTCTTCCAGATTTGTACTTTTTAGTACATGCATTTGAGAAAGAGAGAAATAAGGAAGTTATGGGGATTGTGTGGAGTCTCTGGAACACTGACTAATGAAATTTGGTTTGGAGAGTAAGAAAAGCCTGGGAGAAGCTAGGGTAAAAAGAAGTGATGGCTTTCATGGTGCCAGAGGTACTGTGCAGACTGCTGGGGAAGAAAGGTCACCAAGAGCCTTACTTACCTGTGGGCTTTCCATGCTACGCTATCGACCTCACAGGCAGACTCTGCCACAGAAGCAACAGTGGCATGACTCTGATGGTGGTGACCAACCACTTCTTTGCTGGAGTTGAGGCCCACTCCTCCGGAGAGATTTCATGCTTGGTATGTGAACCTGGTGGAAAGACTGTGGCTGAGGGTGTTTGTAAGCCCTAGTGGAGAAGGTACATCAGTTGTTTTGCTACATGGAAATGCTGTGCCCATCAAATTGCATTCTAAATACTGACTTTTATTCTCATAGATTAGAGCTTCCTTCAGCTTTGGTTAGAAAAGCTTTTTTCGGGGCAGGGGGTAGTCACTGCAGAGACTCAGCCATGGCAAAATAATAAGTGACTCTTGAATACTGGATCCTAAAATGAGCATCTGTGTCATCCCCTGCAAAGCTCATGGAACACTACAGAAAAGCTGAGCAGAAAGAATGTGCTTTAGAAAAATAGTGAAATGTTATGAAATGCAGTCTTATGGACATGATACAGCCTTTGTACTCATGAGCAGCTGTGCGACTACCTCCACATGAGTGAGCACATGATCGCCATTCCATCATGAAGGAAAGGGGTCTTTCTCAAGGATCTACAGGCAGTTAATGGTGGCTGAGAGAGGGAAAGACACTTTCTTCAGTGGTATAACCACTAATAAGTTATCTGTAGTTCTGAAAATAACCCTACTCCCATGATCCTATAACAACCCTAATTAAAATAACTGGGTCACCAAAACCAAAAGTGTAATGGGAACTAGTTGAGAAGAAGAAGGTATTTCATGGGTGTTAGGGGAACAAGAGAGGGAGATGGAGTGTGAATCTGATACAAATACATTGTTTATATGTATAACATAATGATATATTGTTATGTATAATAATACATGCTAATGATCTTTAAATTTAAAAGAAGAGGTAATGGGAGTGTTGGTTTAGAAAGATTGACACTATTCGGGTGTCCCATTGATTTCTCGGCAGAAACTTAAGCAAATGAATTAGAAAGATAGGACCTTCTGTCAAAGAATAAAAGTTAAAGCATTTTTAAGAGGTGTCCAACAATAATGAAGATAAAGACTACCACTGTAGTGATGGACAAAAAATGGCCATTGGTAACAAGGAGGAGCATGCCTACCTCTTTGTGCACATCCTTATTCAGCTTCTATTATCACTTTTAAAGAAAGCTAACCTTCATAATACTATAGTTTTACAGAAAAGAAAAAATGTTGAGTGTCAAAAAAATCTAATAATAAACAGTTATAAGTAGACATATTCTCATTTATTGTCCTTTATTTCAAAGATTTCTGTTACTTTTTAATTATTTGTGTGTTCATGTCTGTAGGTAGGTATGTGCATGTGAGCAAAGGGGAATTTGGAGTTCAGAAGCCTGCTGCTGGAGTTAAAGGGGTTGTGAGCCTCCTGACATGGTGCTGGGAATGGAATTCTGCAAGAAGAGTACTCCCCAGCTTTCTCCCTAGACCCCATCCTCTATTTTAAATTAGACTGATTAATTTGATAAGTTAAGGCCTACTTATTAAATATTTAAATCCATTCTTTTTAAGGCTTCTTTTCACTGCCACTTTCTTAAATATGTTATTTTAAATTTTCTATAGATAAAGAATTTTAATCTTCTTTTCAGTTCACATGAAGACAAAGAATTTATCTGAATATTTTCTCCTTTTATAACATAAGAGAGAACATTTTTTAAAGCTGTGCTGGAATAAAAATTATAGTTATAATTATTTAAACTATTTCTAAAGAAAAAGAATAAAAAAGATGTGATTAATTGTTATTATTTTGTGTAAAACTGACCTATGCAGCCAGGCGGCAATGATAACACATTTTATAGTTATAAAAAGCCTGTGGGCAGAAAGAAGGATTATTTAGCTTTCTTCTTTAAATTTTTTTGTTTTGTTTTCTCAGACTTAACCACACCTGTTTAAGCATGCAAATTAAAAAAAGAACCACTTACTCCACTTCATTGTGCTTCATTTCAACTTAAATCAGAAGGATTATAATAAGAGCAGCAGCACTAAGGTTTTAGGGGAAACTGAACTGTACAAGTGGTTACCATCACTTTAACTAGTAAAATATATTACAGTACCTTTATTTGTATGAAAAAAATGTATTATTAGAGATTCTTGCAAAGAAATGATGATTTTTATCTCATTGTTCAGGTGGACTAATACAAAGGTTAAGTGCCTTGCCCATGGGCCTTAACTGAATCAGTAACAGAAACGGATTTGACAGCTACTCTAAACTACTGACTCATGGCTTCGTCCAGTGAGCCATGCTGTTTCCCAAGTAGCAAGCATATTAATTGCCCCCAGAACAGGAACAAGGCTCTTAATGGAGCATGTCCCATCTAGAAGACCAATGTAACAAAGGGAAGACGGGGAGGGGGCTATTTAGAAATAAGCCCTTATAAATTGAAATATAGTATGAAATATGTTACAAAGTAATAGGAGCTGCCCTACTTATAAGCTCATTAGGCTGATCTGCATTTTCAATGGTGAGTTTAGATTTAGGACCATGGAATGGCACATTTACTAAAGAACCCACATACCTAGATCATTTAGAAATCTATTTCCCATTTGTTATCTAGACTAATCATGCAAGAAGATTTGTGTAAACATTACTTAATACTTGAAAATTCGGTTTCTTGGCTTTATCAGTCTTATTTCAAGTGGACCCAAGCACACACCTCTCTTTACTCGGTTTTGACACTGTACTTCTTTTTTCTGGATTGTTCCTCATAGTTTGCTCAGCTTGCTTGTTTGCTTGCTCTCTCTCTCTCTCTCTCTCTCTCTCTCTCTCTCTCTCTCTCTCTCTCTTGCATTTATAGTATAATTACAACATTTGTCCTTTCCTTTTCCTCCCTCCAGACCCTCCCAACTACCTCCCCCAACTTTCTTTCAAATTCATGGCCACTTTTTTATTTAAGAAAAAAACCCATCATTGCATTGCATACATATATGTATATCTACAAACATCTATATTCCTACATATGAACTGTTTGGTTCATATAATATTACTTGTGTGTATCATTTTTAGGGCTTACTGTTAGGCACTGGACAACCATGTGGTGAACTTTTCCCGAGGAAGACCACCTCTCCCACTCCCAATTTTCCTTAGTTAACACTGTACTTTTAATACAACAATTGAAGTCCATATTTACCTACACTTTTTTTGCCTTGGCATTTGCAAGTTCTTGACCTAGCCAACAGAGAGAAAGAGCAGAAACATTGTAGACTTATGGATATTTCACTAGGTTAGGGAGATAGATGTTGGAGTTGGCCACTGCCAATGTGATTTGGACCAGAGCAAGGAAATAATTTGATAAAGAACTGAGCTGAGATTTTGAAGAATTCATGAAAAGAAATGAGAATTTGGAAACCACCATGGAGGGAGAGCCCAAATAAATACCTTAGGCCTTCAGAGGAAAATCCAAGAAGGCTATTCTTAAAAAGTAAAGGTTAAGATTGAAGATTTAGGACAAACTGGAAGTTGAGCATTCAATAGAAATCTGAAATCCAGTTCTTATTGGAAGACTATGACAAGTCCATACTGTAGTGGGTAGCCATTCCAGCTTTGACCTGGAAGTTCCAACCCCCATTAAGGCTTCGGTAATGGTTAAGCCTACAAGGCCGGGCTGAGAGAGGATGCTGAAGATCCGAGGTCAGGATGCGTGGGCTCTCTTGGTTCCTGGACCCTGGACGCTGGAGCTAGACCGAGCAGAGTTCTCCAGAGAACACTGGTGGACTACGCTACACCTTTCCCAGACTCTGTAAACTACAAATCCCTTCACTTGTAAGTTACCCCACAAAATAAACCTCCCTTTTAACTACATGGAGTGGCCTTAGCAGTTTCACCAATACCATACAATATATAACTTCTGGAGCAAGTTAAAGCCTCTCGGGAGAAAGGGAACTTCATGCAATCTTTGCGATTTTTCATAGCATCCAGAATTCAATTAAACAATTGCTGGGCATTTAAAAATAGGACAAATGTAAATGCTGGAGCCTAAAATTACAAGAAGTAAAATGAATTTTAAAAATGGGTTTCTAATAAGTTGGGCACAGCAGAGAAAATTATAATGAATTAAGAGAAAGAGGGAACGGCAGAAAGTATTCAAATTCCAGCATCAAGAACAAAAAGGATGGAAATATAGAAAAGAGGATAATAAAAGGTAAAAGAGAAGATTAAACCAAGGTTTAAACTAATTAGAGTCCAAAATGATGGGAGAGCATGAATTGAACAAAAGCAACGCTTGCAAAACTATTGGTTACTAAGTTCACAAGACTGATGAAAAGAAAAGTTAAAAAGCTTTATGAAGCACATGTTCATACATTTAATGAAATTACATCTAGATTACTATTTTAAATATATTTAAAGCAATAGTAAGACTACTGAAAGTAATTAAAGAAAATATACACATTACTTTCAAAGGAATAAAAATAAGACTTAATGTCATTTTTTTCCAGCAGAAATTGTAGAATTTAGAAGACAATGGAATATCTTAAGTTCTAAGAGAACACAGTTCCAGGGAAGAATTCCATGCTCATGAAGATATCCATCAGAAAGGAACAATAATGTTTTCAGAAAAATAAAAGCAGAGAGAACTTACACTAGGATCTAAGGGAGCTTTTGTTCACTTATTTATTTTTTTATGTTTATTTATTTATTTAGATTAAATGAGGAATTAAAGGATAAGATTAATAACATAGGAATGCTAAATACATGAGTAAAACCAAGCATCAGCAATAGCAGCAATATTGTGGAGTTTACAAGTGGATTCGTAAGGATGGAGGAATGGCTCAGTGAGCAATGCTTGCCATACAAGCCTGAGGACCTGAGTTTGACCCCTGAAACTTGTAAAAAGCTGCATACAGTAGCACATGTTTATAATCCCAGAGTGAGGCAGACAGAGACATATTGACCCCTGAGGCTCCCTGGCTGACTGGCCTAGCCTTATTAGAGATCTCTAGTGAGAGACTCTGTCTCAAACAAACAAACAAACAAACAATAAATGTAATAGGGCCCATGGCCTATCTAATCTCTCATTCTTGACTATTTTAGCAGTGTGTGTGTTCCATCTTATGCAGTAAGCCTTAAACCCAATCAAAAAGTAACTGGTTACTCTTATAACATTTGTGCCACTATCACACAATAGAAAGAGAGGGGGGGAGAGAGAGAGAGAGGAGAGAGAGAGAGAGAGAGAGAGAGAGAGAGAGAGAGAGAGAGAGAGAGAGGAAATTGAGTAAGGACGTGGGAAGGATCTGGGAGAATTTGAGGGAGAGGAACAAATATGATCAAAATATGTCAAGTGAAAATTTAATTATAAAGAAAAAAAAACAAGCTGGATGGCTCCTGAAGAACAACTGGGATCAATCTCTGGCCTCCATATACATGCATGTATACACACACCCCACACACAGGAGCATCTGCACACACATAAACACACTCACAACAGATATAGAATCAACATATATGAAGACAATATTTTCTAAAGTAAAAAGAGAATGCTATTGTGGTTTAGACTTCTATAGCAAAGCAACATATACTAAATTACTTTAAAAAGAAAACTGAATCACCATTCTCACAGTTCTAAGTGTTGACGAGCCTATGGACAAAGATGCTGGGAAAGTCTGTTCCTAATGTTGATCTATTTACTGCTTGCAAATGGTCAATTTTCACTTTTCCTCACACCCATTTGTTTAAATGGGTAAGCTCTAGTCTCTCTCTCTCTCTCTCTCTCTCTCTCTCTCTCTCTCTCTCTTTCTCTCTCTTTTGGGTTTTCGAGACAGGGTTTCTCTGTGTAGCTTTGCGCCTTTCCTGGAACTCACTTTGTAGACCAGGCTGGCCTCGAACTCAGAGATCCACCTGCCTCTGCCTCCCTAGTGCTGGGATTAAAGGCGTGCGCCACCACTGCCCGGCAGCTCTAGTCTCTTATAAAGTCTCTGATCTTATCTTGGCACTTCTTCCTTGTATCTAAACCTAGCCACTACTCAAGGACTTGCCTTCAAACCCCATCACATTGGAAGTTTGAGCACTAGTGTTTGAATCTGGGGATAAAGGGGTTAAATTCAGTCCCTAAGAGTAAGTAGAAGTAGTTTAAGTGTTGTGAGGTCCTGGTATTATCCAAGAGAGACAAATACAGTGACTTGAGGTAAACTGCAATAAGCAGAGCATGATATTGATATCTATTATTTTAGGATAATCAATATGGTAATTAAAATATATAACCAACAAATATATGTCCACTAGTTGTGACAAATCAAAATACTTGATTACTCAAATGGAAAGGTAGAGACAGACAAAGAGCAGGTCTTAAACTAGGAAACATAAAAAGCAAATTTGCACATAAATACAGCCATGTTAACATTAACTGGGTTAATTCTCAGATTAAATGAAAACAGTGGTCAGCGTCAGCAAGAAAAACAATATCCAACCATTGTTGCTTAGGAGAGATGCACGTTAAATATAAAGACTCTTCAGAGGTTGAAAGTAATAACATGAAGTAATAATGTGAAGCCATAACCAGACCTAATACACAGTGCTGTTCTGCGCACATGTAGGGAGAACATGAATTCTGTGCCTTTAGGTAGAGAGTTCTATAGAAGTCTGCTTGATTTAGTTAATCTGTGCTGTTCTAGCTTTCTATTTTCTTGTTAATCTTCCCCATCTTTGTTCTGTCCACTACTTAACATGATGGATGGGTGGATGGATGGATGGGTGGATGGGTGGATGGATGGATGGATGGATGGATGGTCCTAACCATTATTTTTTTAGTGGTCTGTTTCTTCAGTTCTGTTGTCTTTTATTCTATGCAGCCTTAGCTCTGCTCCTAGGTGCATATATGTTTATAGGTCTAGGACTTCCCAAAAGATTCACACATTTACTGCTGTAAAATGTCTTTTTTTTTCTGTCTGTAGTTGCCATTTTGACTTCAGTTCTATTTCATCTGGTATTAGTATAGCCAGTCTTCATCTCTTTTACTTACCAGATGGTGTTGACTATATCATCCAAGGAAATTTTCCTATCCTTTGCTTTCAGCCTCTTTTTTTCTTTGAATATAAAGTGTATTTAACAGACTGTATATAAGTGCATCATGTTTTTTTTTTTAAATCCACTTACCAATCTCAGACTTTTGACTCAAGTGATTAATCCACATACATGTTATGCCAACTGATAAGGTAGGATTTATATCTGCCATTTTGCTATTCATTGTCTGTATGTCGTGTTTTTTTCATCAATTACTAGTTCCTTTTTTATTTGCTATTTCCAATATAGCATCTGAATTCCCTTATTGTTTCTTGTATGATGTTATTTTCAATTTTATTTAACTGGTTGCAGTGGAGATCGCAGCTAACATATTTGCTTAAAGCAATGTGCTTCTGGGGTTGGCAAGGTGACTCAACAGTAAAAATGCTGGCTGCCAAGCCTGACCACCATAGTTGCTTCCCCAGGACCCACATGATGGAAAGAGAACTGATTCCTGCAAGCTGTCCTCTGACTTTCACATACACAAAATAAGTAAACATAAAAAATTAACAATGTTCCTTATTATAGCACCTTAACTTTAAAAGTGGACAAACACTTTATTATATCTTTATTTTTCCTCCTTCATTTTAGTACTATTATTGATCATAAGAATTATATTTCATATATAAAGGCCCCTTAATGGAGTTCCATGTTTATTGTTTTATGCTTTTGCCTTTTAAATCATATAGGAGAATCCATTTTCCTTTGTTGTTTTACACAGTTCTATTGCTATTGTCTTGACATTAATATATGTTCATCATACTTTGGGTTTATTGAGTTTCCTAGAGATTAATATTCTTCTTCAAATATGGGAAACATTTGTCCATTATTTTTTCAAATTATAGATTTATTTATTTACTTATGTAGTGTGTGTGTGGGGGGGTGTATAATGTGGTTTGTGTGTGTGTGTGGTATATGATATGATTTGTATGTGTGGTGGGTTTTGTGTGGGATATGGTGTGTGTGTGTGTATGGTATTTGTGTGTGGTGTGTGTGGGTAGTGTGTGTTGGTGTATGGGGAGGAGTGCTGTGTGTGTGAGTTTTTGTGTATGTGTGTTTGTACTATGTGTGCACGCGCTAGGGCATGCCTTTGGTACTCTAGTGTTTATGTACCTTCCTCAGTGCAATGAGCATAGTAAAAAGTGCCTTTTTTTTTCTTTCTTTCTTTCTTTTTCCAGAGCTGAGGACCAAACCCAGGGCCTTGCGCTTGCTAGGCAAGCACTCTACCACTGAGCTAAATCCCCAGCCCCTAAAAAGTGCCTTTTAGACGTGTAAAAACAATTTAGTCAGAGTCCGCACTACACCCAAGACTGCACCTGATACCCAGAAATCAGTGAGATCAGTCGCTCAAGATAACCAACCAGACACAGTCCTAGAACACATGATACCCACTAGACAGTATATAAACAGAGACCAAGAGCAATGCTCCACTCTGTACATATGGAGAGACTCTACCTCGATCTGCCCTGCAGCTAGAGAGTCTCGCCCAGGATCCTGACCCTCGGACTTAGAGACTTCTGTTAGAGACTGAACCTGACCTTCAGCTAAGATCTGTTACACAGGTGAGAGAGGCTTGACTGGACCGTAGTTAGGAATTTAGAGTGTGAACCTAGTGTGATAACCCTCAGCATAATAAAATATAACTTTTGTTACTCTGATTATGTGTATCTACTTTCTTGCCCATGACACTCAGCCTTCACCTTTTGCTTGCACAGTGACTAAGTTGTTCTGGAGGTTGGAGAAGAGAGTCTGGTGAGATCTCTGTGCTTGGTTCTGTTTTTCTGGAGTGTTTTGGAACTTCATTGTGCTATCACAAACTTCTTACTCTTCAGATTTTCTTTTTAAGTGTTCCCCTCTCCCCTTCCCCCAGCCTCTCCGAGGCAAGCATCTATTTATTTTAGAACTAATTTTGCCTTTAGGTATTTATGATGTTGAACAATTTCCACAGAACGATTTTTAACAAATACCCTAAGCATGGAATTCTCCTCACTGAGTGAACTCTGAATCATGTCAAGTGAAGATGTGTCTTGAGTGGGACTTTCCACTTTGCTGCCTAGCAGCTCAAATTCCCACAGTTCCCATCGGTTTGTCTGTCGGAGCTTCGGGCTGGCTCTGCCTTCTCCAGGGTCTCTTGGGATAGCTCCAAGTGCCAAGGTGACCTCGTGAGATCTTGGTGAGCACAGCTGCCTTCCGAGCACCATGGTGTAAACCTGACACCTTTGAAGGCTGCTGTGGATAGAAGGCAAGGCCCATGAGAAATAGACAAATAAGGCCAATATACTGCTGTTCTTTGTTTCCAGTTTTATGAAAAAGTGAGTTTTGACCATTTTTTTTAAAATTGGTGCTCTTGTCTTTAGAAGGTTGGTTTTCAGAAGCCCTTACTTTTCCAATCTAGAAGGAGTTCTGATTAGGTACCTTCCTTACCGTAGAAAAGGACTACATCAATAAGAAGTGGAAGCCACTGCTTCCTGCTTCAGCACCGATGAACCTCACACACACAGTGTTGAGACAAAAAGCTAGACACCAAAGAAAACACGCACTCTGGCTTCAGTTTTGTGGACTTCTGCAACCAGCTAAAAGTCAGAGAGCTAGCTTCTGTGAGCAGAGGGAGTGTTGTGTCGCCTGATCAGCATGGTGGTACTTACTACAATTCCTTGAGAAATACGTTTTGTGAGCTTTTTCAGTGTTTGCCCCTGTAAACCAATTCAGACACCCAAACTCCAAGGCTTTTATTTCATTCTTGAATACTTCCCCTTGCAGAGTTTTGTTAAAGTACTGAGAATTTCATATTTATAGTTAAAGAAATTATGTATGACCCTTGAACAACTGGAAAAATTTGCTTTTAATAGCACCGCCATTAATAATAAAATTATATCTCCACAGCACCTTATAGTTTTTAAAGCACCTTAACATGATTTTATCTGTACAACTCTTGAACTTCAAATGTATTTTTCAAATGAGGAAACTCATGTAGAATCGCAGAATTTGTGAAGAATGAAGATTGTCTTATTCATAGGTCGTAAGCCATTTATTATGGTTTTCCACCATATTTACCACTACGGTAGTTTATTCAAAATACTCCTAACCACTAATTTATCAAAATTAGTTGCATGCCCAAGACTCTGGAATTATTTGCTAAGTAATTCTTAGGTGATATTAACCTTATTTATTGAAGTATTCTAGATCTTAGGATTCCAGTGTTGACAAAAAAAAAAAAAAAAAATCCAACATTCTCTTCTCAGTCTTTGTGAGGAAAGTGTTTATGGTTCCAACTCCAGCATCACTTTAGATGCGATTTTCAGTGTGTACTCATCATAATACCACACAGCTTGTATAATAGTTGTTGTCCCTTGAGGACCTGCTCTTTTTTGAAGGCAAATGGAGGGGGAAATGTATCTGGAGGAGGTTAGGTAGGCTGGGAGAAGTGGAGAGAGCAGAAACTGTGATCAGGACATATTCTATAACTCCTTCTATACTTCTACTCAAATAGAGAATGGTTGGTCTTAGTTCTATGATTGTTTTCAAGATATCTGAGGAGGTCGCAGCTAGTCCCAGGCCCCAGTGAACTTCTGCCACTGAGGCCCAGACCACACTAGCCAGAAAGAGTAAGTGACCCACCTGCCAGCAGAACTGCACCCCTCCCCAGAGCCTGTCCCCAGGACCCTGCCCCAGGCCCACACCATCCCACCTGATCCCTGGCCCTGCCCCCAACCCCAGCTGTCTTTCACCACTGAGGAGCAGACCACACCATCCGCAATTGGTGAATAACCCTCCTATCCTGTGGCCCGCCACCTTCCATCTCAACATCAGCACCATTGCTGGGCCCTGCCCCCAACTCTGGAAGAATCCCACTGCTCTGTTGCAGCCCTCACCAATGGAAGAGCAGATGAATGAGCCATCTGCCAACTGGACTGCTGCCACCCCCAGATTCTGCTCCCCCAATACCACACTGCCACCCAGCTCCTCCTACCTCATCATCCTCCCCACGGCCAGCACTTCCCCAGAACTCCAGCAGAGTCTATAGACCCAGAAACAGTCCACACCAGTTGGAAGAACAACACCAGCAGCTCTACTAAAGGCCAGGCTGGTTCTAGGTACCCCAGAAGAAAACTCAGTTTCTCAGAAAATTGGAATCAATCTACCTCAAGACCCAGCTATACCACTCTTGTGCATATACCCAAAGGATGCTCAATCACACTGCAAGGACATTTACTCAATTATGTTCATAGGAGTTTTATTTGTAATAGCCAGAACCTGGAAACAACCTAGATGCCCCTCAACCAAAAAATGGATAAAGAAAATGTGGTAGTTTACACAATGGAGTATTGCTCAGCTGTTAAAAACAATGACATCAGGAAATTTGAAGGCAAATGGATGGAACTAGAAAAAAATCATCCTGAGTGAGATACCCAGACCCAGAAAGATAAACATGGTATGTACTCACTTATAAATAGATATTAACTATAAAGTAAAAGATAACCATGCTACAGTCTATAGACCCAGAGGGGCTAGGTAACAAGGAGGGTCCAAGGGAGGACAAATGAATCTCTCTGGGAAGGGCAAATAGAAGAGATCTCCTGGATAGACTGGGGGTGGATAGGGATGGGAACTTAGGGCATTGGGTAGCGGGGGTAGAGGGGGAAAGTACTGAAAGAGATAACTGAAAAGGGGGGCGGTTATTTTGGGGTTAGAGGGAAACCTGATGTAAAGGAAACTCCCAGGAATCTACAAGGATGACTCCAGCTAAGACTCCTAGCAATAGTGAATACATAACCTGAACTGGCCATCTCCTGCAGTCAGATTGATGACTACCCCAATTGTCATCAGAGAGCCTTCATCCAGTAACTGGTGGAAACAGATGCAGAGACCCAAACATTAGGCTGAGTTTGGGGAATCCTGCTGAAGAGACGGAGGAGAGATTATAGAAACCAGAGGGGTCAAGGACATCACAAGGAAACCAACAGAAACAACTAACCTGGCTCATCAGAACTCACAGAGTCTGAACCAACTATCAGGGAGCCTGCATGGGATTGATGTAGGCTACTTGTATGTGACAGTTGTGTAGCTTGGTCTACTTGTGGGACTCCTAACAATGGGAGCAAGGGATGTCCCTAATGCTTTGGGCTGACTCTTGGGAGCCTGTTCCTCATATTGGGTCACCTTGCCCAGCTTCAATACAGGGGGAGGTGCTTAGCCTTACTGCAACTTGATATGCCATGCTTTGTTGGTGCCCATGGGAGACCAGCCCATTTCTGAACAGAAACAGAGGAGTGGACTGAGGGGGGGCAGAGGGGAGGTAGGAGAGGGAATAGGAGGAGAGGAGGGAGGGGAAACTTCAGTAGGGTTGTAAAATTAATTAATTAATTAATTAATTAATTTAAAAAACAGCATAAAGATTAGCATCTATAACCCAGAAATCAGAAATGTTTCAAAATTCGAAATTTTTGGTCACTGACATGATGCCACACGTGAAAAGACTCCACTCAAGCCCCATGTTACAGGTTGTGGTCAAAATGCAGACAAACTACAAAGGTTTGTCTGCAATCTTTTGTATCAATCTTCCCATTGTGTATTTAAAATGTATATGAAACAAAATGAACCCCATGTTTCGTAAGTCTCCTTTTGCTGTGGGAAGGTCTGTATGTCAAATGCTCTGATTGGTCAATAAATAAAACACTGATTGGCCAGTGGCCAGGCAGGAAGTATGGGCGGGACTAACAGAGAGGAGAATTGAGAGAACAGGAAAGTGGGAGGAGACACTGCCAGCTGCCGCCATGACAAGCAGCATGTGAAGATGCCCGTAAGCCACGAGCCACATAGCAAGGTATAGATTTATGGAAATGGATTAATTTAAGCTATAAGAACAGTTAGCAAAAAGTCTGCCATGGCCATACAGTTTGTAAGCAATATAAGTCTCTGTGTTTACTTGGTTGGGTCTGAGCGGCTGTGGGACTGGCGGGTGACAGAGATTTGTCCTGACTGTGGGCCAGGCAGGAAAACTCTAGCTACACCCTTTTCTAAGATAGCCCACTGTATTCACACAAATATTCCAAAATCTGGGAAAAAAATCAAGTTTGCAACACTTTTCTTCTCAAGCATTTCTGATAAGTGGCATTCAGCCACTGTGGTTGAGGTTTGGTCAACGATACATATCAAGATTTTACTTCTTTTGTATTATTTCTGATGTATTTCTGACATGACTGCTAGATAACATTCTTACCATGTTAATGTAAAATATCTGTGCTGGTGAGTTTTTGTCAACTTTACACAAACTGGAGCCACCTGGGAACCTCAGCTGAGGAACTGCTTTCATCAGATTGGCTCTGAATGTCATTGGGTCATTTATTGACTGTTGATTGATGCAGGAGAGAAAAGTAGCTGGGCAGCCTTGAGAAAGTAATCTGGTAAAGCAGTGGAGCAGCATGTGAAGGCAGAGCCAGTAATCAGTGCCCCTCCATTTTCTCTGCTTCAGCTCCTACCTTTGGCTTCCCTTGATTATGGACCTGTAAGCAGAGAAAATCCCTTCCTCCCCAAGTTGCTTTTGCTATAGCATCTATCAAAGCCACAGGAAGACAATGTTGAACTTTAAAATCAAAAACCATTTTTGAATTGTGTGTGTGTGTGTGTGTGTGTGTGTGTGTGTGTGTGTGTGTGTGTGTATGTGTTGGTTAGAGGACAACTTGGAGAAACAAGTTCTCTTTTTCCAGCATGTGTGTCCTGAGGAGAGAATTCATGCTTGGTGGCAAACGCCTTAATCAGATGAGCCATCTTGTAGCCCCCTCCTTTGAGGTAGGTTATTCCTGTGTAGTCCAGACTGGCCTCGAATGCCATCCTGTCTCAGCCTCCCAAACACTAAGATTATAGGTGTGCACCACCATACCCAGCTATTTCTTTTCTTTCTTTAAGTGATCTAATTTGCAAGTTCTCCCATTAAAAATCATTGATTTGTGTTGATGACTTATAATTCAATCATTTTCTTAAGTAATATGCATGTCAGACAATTTTGCATATTTGGCTAGTTTAATAAGTACATTCTCAACATAGATTCTGAAATCACAGATGAGAATAATAAAGTAGGACCCACAAAGCTGTTATGTGTTTGTGGAAAGCTACTAGAAAGCCTTATTTTACTTTCCAGGCAAATAAAGAATAGCACATAAGTGAGAAAGCGCTAGTTATAAAGAGAATAAAGGACTTGGACATTTTATTTATGCTTTTGTAATTAAGTTCTAAATGGTTGCTGCAATAGCACTCTCAGAACCCAAACAGGAAACAGCTTTAGCTGGATTTTCTTTACCCTTAGGCTTGAGCAAAACCTTACCTTTTCAACCACTTAAAAAGTCAGAGAATGAAGGGTCCCCAGGGTCTCTTCCAAAGAGACCTTTTTCAGCCCTTTTTCTCTCTAGAGCACACCTTTTCTATTATCGTCACCAAAATCTAGTTCACAGAGTCAGTCCCACAACGAGCAGTACTATCCTCTCAGCAATTTGAGGAACAAATTCTAGAGAGCTGAGATGAGCGCTGTTGAATGTGTCAGCATTGGCTTGGGACAGCCTGAGAGCCGATCACCACTTCTACACTTCCTCAGGTCTCTCATTGGCTGCTTACTCCTTAACCAAATCTCTTAAAATCACCGCATCTATTTCCGGTTTACCTACATCCATTACTTAGCCAAATGCAAATAAACCTATTTTCTTTTGTTATTTTTTATTTTTTAAAGAAAATTTATCTTTTTGTTGTTGTTCTAAAATATGTTAAAGATATGCTGTGGTGGTTTGAATGAGAATGGCCCCACAGCCTCATATGTTTGAATATTTGGTCCCCTGTTGATGGGACTATTCTGGAAGGTGTGGCCTTGTTAGAGGAGGTGTATCTCTGGAGGTGGGCTTTGAGGTTTCCAAAGCCCACACCATTCCCTGTTAGCTCTCTCTGCCTCATGCTTGTGGATCTAAGTAAGTGTAAGCTCTCAGCTACTGCTCCAGCACCATGTCTGCCTGCCTGCTGCCATGTTCCCCACCATGATGGTTACGAACTCTTACTCTCTGGAACCATGAGTCCCAAATTAAACACTTTCTTCAATGAGTTTTCTTGGTAATGATGTCTTTTCACAGCAACAGAGCAGTAGCTAAGAATACACTCAGAGAGGAATATGATACAGGCCTTTCAGATACCTATCACCCAGCCTTTGCAGCTAAATAATCTACTTCTATTTATGTTTAAGAGAAGTAGTTTTTGGTTACTGTATCTTTTTAAAATTGCTTTCTCAGGAATTGTTTTTCCTCAAGATCAATTGGATTTTCATGTTAAATCTAGGCTGAAAACAGATCTATAGCACTAGTGGAAAAAATAGAGAGATAAGAAAGTCAAATAAAGGAATAAAGTTCTTCTAATCCTCAGGGTAGCTTTTTTATATAATCAAGGAATAAAGTTCTTCTAATCCTCAGGGCAGCTCTTTTATGTAATCTTTGCCACACAAGGCAAGTTGCAACAGAAAGTGTGTTCTAAATTCTTTAAAACAAAAGCTGAAGGGAATTCTAGATGATTGGAATTTGCTTTTTTTCATCTCACAGCTGTTGTCATGGTTACTCTACACTGTGGTCTTTGGTGAAACTTCTGGCCAAAGATTGGCTCCGTTTTAATAGAGGCTGGTAAGGTCTGAGAAGATCTGTTTTTGGTGAAGTGTTAGCAGCTGGAGTGGCTCCACTAAAGAGGAGCTTTCAAGGGACTAAAACGTACAGCCTAGCTCACGCCACCTCTTGGTGGCTGAACAGTATGGTAGTGTCAGAGTGGTTAGTCGCCGAAGTGCTTCTGGAGACGACCAGGTGGTGATTAGTGGAGGCAGCAGCGAGGACAGCAGGAGGGCTTGGCTCTCAAGTGTCTTGCAAAGGTGCACGTGGTTTTAAGCCTTGTTTAGGAGAGTTGTGCTATTGTGGGGTGGCAGGTGCTGGGATATTCAAGAAATGGAATCTAATAAGAGATATTCCAGTCACTGGGGTTGGGCCTCAAAGGACCTCTTTCTTTTCTTTCTTCCCTTCCTATCCATGAAATGAATGGTTTTGTTTTGCCACTCACTTCCCATGCCAGGCCCCAAAGCAACATGGGTAAAGACCATGAACTGGAGCCTCTGAAACTGTGAACCAAATAAATCTGTATCTGTATAATCTGATAATCTCTGGACTGTTTTTCCATGTACATTTATGTGTGGTATGTATGCCTGTGTGTATGCATGTTTGCATGAAGGGGACACATGCATGTGTAGGGGTAGAGATTGACATCAGGTCATTATCTATGATCATTTTCCACTTGGTTTTACCCTGGCAGTGTCTTCCATTGAACCCAGAGCTCTTCCATTCAGCTAGTCTAGCAGGTCAACTTGCTCCCCAAGGATCAGTCTCTGCCTACCAAGACTTGGGGTCATAGTGGGAGGGGGGCTACCAGTTCCTGCCTAGCTTTTTATGTGGCTACTGTAGATCTGAACTTAGATCCTCATATGTTCATGAAAGCTCTTTATCCATGGAACTGTCCCCCTAGCCCTATGTCCAGGTGTCATAGTGACAGAAAGCTAAGTAGCATAGTATATTTGTGTCATCATGGAAGTCCTGATGGAAGAAGGCAGGGTATATTGTAGATACCCAGGTGGCTTAATTAGGAAGATTATGGACATTTCAGTAGAGACGTTGTGAGACCAAAATGAGCCATCTTAGAAATAAGACCAAAATGCTTTCACCCTAAAATTAAGGCCTAAGATTTCTCCTTTTAGGAATAGGCCATTAGTTACTGAAACCAGTCAGTTCAGATTCCAGAAACCAGGAAAGGTAGAAGTTCAGAGTCACAAGATAGTCACGAGGTAATGTCTGCCAGACTATGGAATGTCCTCTCCCTGGTTTCCAGGGTAACTGGCCACAGAAATGCCCCCACCTGAGGGCAGCCAATGAGAAATGGTGGTAGGCAACCACTCCCTTAGAAGTAATTTCTAGAAGTCCCTAGAAGCGAGACAATCAGAATTGTACCTGTACTAGCACCCCTAAATGATGTAACCTTGTGACTTTTCCCTTTAAAAACTGAGCTTGCAGACAGGTGGGCGCTTCCTCCAGCCTCCACTGCGTTGGATGTATTGGACGAAGTCCCTGCCTAGGCTTGTATTGCTTTTGGATATCCAGAATTAAACCTTGCTTTTGCATTCCGGCATGCTCGTCTTTGGTGGTCTCTCTGGGGGTCACGATCTGGGCACAACAACGTGACCTTGGAAAGCTTGTAAGTTTAGTCCCAAAAGAATGTGAAATGAGCTGGGCAGTGGTGGTGCATGTCTTTAATCCCAGCACTCGGGAGGCAGAGCCAGGCAGACCTCTGTGAGTTCAAGGCTAGCCTGGTCTCCAAAGCGAGTTCCAGGAAAGGCACAAAGCTACACAGAGAAACACTGTCTCAAAAAACTAAAAAAAAAAAAAAAAAAAAAAAAAAAAAAAAAAAAAAAAAAATGTAAAATGATAGGACAAATACAAGGCAAGTCTTCAACACAAAGAAACTAAAAAATTCAGTCCAAGAAATAATCCTTCCACCAATTTTTCAATAGACAGACTTAGACAATATATCCATTTTGATTAGAAAATTTTAAGGTTTTCTGAGGACTGTAGATGGACTTTTATTTTTGGGCCACCAGCTAGCAAAAAAATGACATAGAGACATTATTAATTATGGAAGCTTGGCCTTAGTTTAGACTCATTCCTAACTAGTTCTTATAACTTAAATTAACCCATATCTTTTCATCGATATTCTTTTACATGGCTCAGTTACCTTTACTCTGTATTGCCCATCCTGTTTCCTCTGCATGTGGCTGGTGACTCTGCCCTTCTTCCCAGCATCCTATCTTGCCAGAAATCCTGCCTAGCTATTGGCCATTCAGCTTTTTATTAAACCACTCAGGGTGACACATCTTCACAGTGTACAAAAAGGTTATTCCACAACACTTACCCCCTTTTGTCTAAATAAAAAGGGAAGGTTTTAACTATAACAGTGCAAAACTATATACAATAAGAACAATTACCAAGTAAGAAACACATTCACAATGTTCAGGCCATTTGTATTTGGCAAATTCAGATTAGAGAAAACATTCCATTATTTATCCTATCCTGATGAGTCCAAAGTTTTGTACCTAATTTACTTTCATCAAGACAAAGGAAAACTATAACTATCAAGTATTCAACTCTATCAAAGACTCCAGAAGGATATATATTACCTGAATAAGCAGGAAGTGTAGTGTAAACCACTTCCAAAACGACAGAGATATTTGGCTTCCTGGACAGTCACCCAAGGTTCGTCTGCAATGTTAGAACATCCATATTTGGCCTACAGGCCTAGAATAGCTGGTAGACTTTTTTTTTACGAAACAAGAATTTTTTTTGTTTGTTTTTTTGTTTTTTGAGACAGGGTTTCTCTGTGAAGCTTTGCGCCTTTCCTGGAACTCACTCCGTAGTCCAGGCTGGCCTTGAACTCACAGAGATTCGCCTGCCTCTGCCTCCCGAGTGCTGGGATTAAAGGTGTGCACCACCACCGCCCGGCTGAAGCAGGAATTTTAAAGGACTGTCCCACCTTGATTTGGCAAATTTCAGCAGTCACTTTCCTGTGTGCCCTACAGAATATCTGGCAGGCTTTTCTATGAAGCACGTATTTTGAAGTGCTGCCCCACCTTATCTTGGCAAAGTTTAACAATCATTTTCCTTTGTGTCCTGCTTGTCCAGTTTGTACAACATACTGTCAGCAGTCAAGACAAGAGCAGTTTCTTGCCCAAATGGCTAGTTTTGCCACATTGAAAGCAAAGTCTACATGGAGTTACTTTGATACCCATTATCTTCTCTGAAGTAAGTTGGTGCTGCCAGGAGCAGATGTGTCTCACTGTCATGAAAAGCCTTAGTTATTAAAACATTTTAAGGGGGCTGGAGAGATGGCTCAATGGTTAAGAACATCGGCTGCTTTTCCAGAGATCCTGAGTTCAATTCCAAGCAACCACATGGTGGCTCACAACCATCCGTAATGAGATCTGGTGCCCTCTTCCAGCCTGCAGGCATACATGCAGGCAGAACACTGTATACATAATAAATAAAAACCTTAAAAAAAGATGTATTTAAAAAAAAACATTTTAAATGCCATACTCTGTAGGTCTTTGAAGTGTTTGAAGACCATCATCTACCTAAAATATATCTCTTTATGACCTTGAAAACATACCTAACATGACTAAAATTTTGATTGCTGTAGATTACTAACTACTTGCCTGTATTTCTTATTATCCTAAATAGCTTTCAAGGACTAGAACTTCAGATTACAGTTTTAAATGAGCTGTATAGGTATAATACCTTAAACAAGAGTAGAAACATATATATAGTATACAAAAATAACCTTAAGTTTGCATCAATATACAAAAATCCATACCAATGAAAAATATTTGAGACTAGTGGATGTTCAAAAGAAGACTCAACAATCCATCCTTTTATTCCATCATTTCTATATTATATTCCTCCTTTTTCTCTTCAGAAAGAGATCTCTGAATCTAATCTTTGTTCAGTTTTTTTTCTGACCATGACCAATAACAATTTGTAACCATTCCCCTAAATGATGGCAAACATCCATAATCCATTGAACAACCAAAAATCATCCACCCTACCTCTTAGAAATGTGGGTGTCATGTTCTTTAGAATGTTTCTTGTTTTGGGGCAATGACATGTTTGGGGGACCCTGAGAAAACTGAGATAATGTTCAAGTCCTGGGAGAGCTAGCTGTTGTCTAGTCTCAATGTGATGGCAAAAATGTAGGGCTTATCTGAAGTCTGGCTGGAGCAGTCTGTGAGGGTGGACCATCTCAGCCAGCAGCCTTGAAGCTGTTCTGGATGTAGAACTCTGAGGAAACTGCAACAGAGACATCTGAGAGGCTGGATCCCCTGGACCACCCATTTTCATTGGTGTCTGGTCCCCTTGCTCTGAAAACACACAGACTTTCAAAGGTAACATACATCTCTGTATTAACACAAGTATGGACTGTGCATTGTACACAAGCCAGCCAAAGATGATTTTTTTGTTTTATGTTTGAGCAGGTAAAACATATGTTGAAGCCGGGCGGTGGTGGCGCACGCCTTTAATCCCAGCACTCGGGAGGCAGAGCCAGGCGGATCTCTGTGAGTTCGAGGCCAGCCTGGTCTCCAAAGCGAGTTCCAGGAAAGGCACAAAGCTACACAGAGAAACCCTGTCTCGAAAAACCAAAAAAAAAAAAAAAAAAAAAAAAAACATATGTTGCCTGTCATGTAGTTTTTCTAGGTTTATTTCTTTATTTCTGTGTCCAAAAAATTTTCAGGGGGTCTCCCCTCAAACCTGACCTCCTTTAACCTTGAATGAATCATAGCCTTTTGCTTTCTGTGGAAACAAAAGCATAACCTCTTCCCCAAAGCAATACCTATTTGATTTTCATTTTAAAGTTAAGTTATCACTAAAGTATTTACACTGGTTTAATTCAGCAGTCCCTTCCACAAATCCAGTTTTTTGGCAGTTGTCATTTTCTGATTATTAGCATTCAAAAAATTCAAAATTAACACAATACCATACAAGATCCAGATTCTCTGTGTATTTTTCATCTTTATGTGGCTTTTCTTTTTTATATTATTTTATTCTCCTTTTAAAGGCTATCTTATTATTTATAAACTATTTTTTTCTATGACTGTCAATACCCATTTTCTTTTTTTTTTTTTAAGCATATATACATTTTTAAAATACATTGTAACCTGTTTAGAGGATTTTTTCTGTCTGGATCTGTCTTGTCTTTACTAACACATCTACAGTGTTTTCTGATTGCATGAGACAAATCTTAAACTTCTATGTCAGGCACTGGTGTGGTTCAGTTTAGTGTGTGGCACTGTGGATGGCCCAACCCACAGATAGAAGCAGGTAGCTGTGCATCTGTATGCTGCAAAGCATCAGCCCACCTGAGATACTGCAGGACTAGGAAGCCACATCTAGCTTTTTGTATGGAAAGTGATTTGTTTTTCTTTCTCAGGCCCTATGTTTGGATATTTAAGCACCATGTTGGGCACCAGTTTTAGACAGTTATTTTGGGCTGCCAGCTCACAAAAAAAAAAAAAATGACACTGACACAGACATTTATTATTAATTATGAAAGCTCAGCCTTAGCTCAGGCTTGTTCCTAACTAGTCTTACAACTTAAATTAACCCATATCTTTTAATCTTTGTTCTTTTACATGGTTTGGTTACCTTTACTCTGTATTGCCCATCCTGCTTCCTCTGAGTCTTGCAACTCCACTCTTCTTCCCAGCATCCGCTCTTCCCAGAAATCATGCGTCACTATTGGCCATTCAGCTTTTTATTAAACAAATCAGAATGATACATTTTCACAGTGTACAAAAAGATTATTCCACAACAGAGAACAAATTGGAGAAGTCTTAGATATTAATGGCAAAAATCAACAAAAGTAGAGGAGAATTCAATTTTTAAAATATTTAGAAAGTATGCCATGAATGTACTAAGTGGTTGATTTCCTCCATTGAAGGTGAATTAAAAAGATAAAGGAGAGTGTGCATGTGTGCATAATCTCCTTTGTTTTACATAATGAACAGGTTATTTTGCTTTTTCTTACTGAAGTATGACCAGTAGTGTGCTTTTCAGTCTAGAGCCCTCTTCAATGAAGATGATGGTTTTAATTGGCTTTGCCCATGATTAAATTGTCAAGCAGTATCTCTTCTGTCAAGAACAGTGTCCTCTGTTCTCTTCTTCAAAATGACCCACTTAGTAAAAAAAAAAAAAAAAAAAGAATGAATGTGAAAAGGCACAATGAGAAGCCTTGCTCTTACCGTGTATGCTATTCACATAGCTCTTTTACACACATGTACCGGTGTTCTTATTTCATGCTTTTGAAGACTTCTTTACACAACCAGTTGTGGTGGTGTTTACCTTTCTCATTGCTGTGACAAAATACACAGACAAAAAGCACTTAGGAGAGGAAGGCTTTGCTTCGATTCACAGTTTAAGGCAGTAGAATCTATAATGATAGAGAGCGCATGTCCACGGGAACCGGAGGCTGATGGTCAAACCGTATCAACAGGAAGCAGAGAATGAGAGCAGGAAGTGGAGCCTGCATTTAATAGCTCAGGCTCTTCCCCAGTGACACACTTTCTGTAGCAAGGCTCCACTTCCTGAAGGTTCTACGAGCTTCCTGAACAGCATCACTGCTTAGGTCAGAGTGTTCATACACATGAGCCTGTGGGAGAACACTTTATGCTTAAACTACAACAGCCAGGAAATGTGAATATATCATCTTACTTCTTCTGTTTTTACAAAATGCAGCAAACAAACCCCCTCTTTTAAAGTAATCTATCTTGATGATTGATACTAGCAAGCTTCCTCATCCCTGTTTTCCCCCTCGACAGTACAGTATTACAGATTTGTAAGAATTGTCTATTCCCCTACTTGTGGGTATTTGACTGTATCCAGTTTTTAAATTTCAAACAATACTTGATTGATAATATTACACATAATGTCATGTCATAAATGGACTGTTGTCTCTGTAGATAAAGTTCTTAGAAATGAAATTGTGGATCAGTGGCTGCATGCAGTTTTAATTGTGATAATCATTACAAAGGTCTTTCCATTATTGGCACCATTTTAGCTCTGCCTAATATATGAAAGGGCCTGTATATCTGCAAATGATAAAAAAGTGTTACCCAGCTCTCACTATTACAAATCAGAAGCAAGTCATATTAGTGTAATTTTTTGTTTGTTTGTTTTGTTTTTCTTTTTTTAGAGACAGGGTTTCTCTGTGTAGCTTTGCGCCTTTCCTGGAACTCACTTGGTAGCCCAGGCTGGCCTCGAACTCACAGAGATCCACCTGCCTCTGCCTCCCGAGTGCTGGGATTAAAGGCGTGCGCCACCACCGCCCGGCAACAACTAAAGTTTTATAGTTGTCTTGTTTCATAGAAAGTAGGTTTTGAGTAACAAGTAGAAGGCTTCCTTCACAACAATATTTCCAAGGGTTTACTGTTTTCTAGTATTCATAAGCTCTTAGCATTTCATATGTAAATCTCTGATTTATTTAAAATTTGCCTTAGTCTTAGTGATCTGCACATCCCTCAGGGTTCTTCCTGCCATACATTGTAATTATATACCTGGAAAACTCCAGTTATACAGCTGAAAATCAACTTAGGAAAATTATTAATATACAGAAGTTGAACAATATGCAGTGTGAATTTATAATGGACGTAAGTACCTATTTAAGTAGAGAAAAGAAGTCTCTTCTCTCAGAAACTGTTGGTATTATTGAAGCTCTTACTTATGTCCCACTGGATGAAATGTTATTTGTATAGCACATTGTACTGAAGTGTGCTTTTGGAATTACTTGGGAGCTTTCTTATTGTTTATTCACGAACCAGTAATTCACTGTTTTAGATATTTAGGTTTTTATAACATGTTGTGTATCTGATGTTGTTAATTCCACCTTGTTGCCCTCTAGCACGAATCCTAATTGGTCTTAATAAAAACCCAGAGCCAGATATTAAGGTAGAAGCTGAAAGATCAGAGAAGCAGAGCAGCCAGCCACTAGAGAGGCTTCTTACCTCTTCGGAATCTTCAGCCTGAGTTTTTGTCTTTTCCTGCCTTATATTCCTCTCTCAGCCCAGCCATATCACTTTCTGTCTCCACCTCCCTAGTGCTGGGATTAAAGGCATGTGTGCCTCCCAAGTACTAGAGCAAAGGCATGAGATCCCAAGTGCTGGGATTAAAGGTGTTTGCAACCACTGCCTCTATGGCTAACTAGTGGCTAGCTTTGCTCTCTGATCTTCAGGCAAGCTTTATTTGTAAGAGCATACACAAAATATCACCACATTGCCCCCTTTTTGAGTTTTCTGACTACTTTTAGTTATTTCTCCATATAGGCTTTATGGTCAGCTTATTTAGTTTCATAAAACTCACTGTCAATATTTTTAATTGAGGTTCATATTAAAATAAAAAATTAACCAAAAAACCCCTGAAATCTTTGTGTATATGTATGGTACATACATGTAGGCATGTGTGCACGCTGTGAAGGCCAGAGGTCTACATTGAGAGTTGTCTTCAAGCACCCCCACCATCTTATTTTTTAAGACAGGATCTCTCATTGAATCTGGAGCTCATTGATTTATCTAGGCTGACTGGTCCATGAACTCCAAGAATCTTCCCGTTCCTACATCTCCTATACTAGGAGTATAGGGCCATAATGTTGTGCCTGGCCTTTTACATGTGTGCTGTGATGAGTGCAGCAAATCCTTCGGGCTGATTTCTAACCCTCTCACCTAATACTGATATTCCTTGTTGGTCTTCAGGGATGGTATCTCATCTGTTTAGATTGGCCTTTTCTTTGGCTTTCATTGACTTTGTGGCCAAGCCTGTTTTCTTTGTTATGTTAGCTCAGATACGTAGGAGAACTCAACCACTTACTGATGAGCATGGAACTCTTAATAACTCTCTTGGATTTTCTGAGAGTGTGTATTTCCTAGCCTATCTGAATTTTGGATAGTGGCTTGCTTTCTTTTAGCTTGTCTGTCCAGTTGTCTCTTGCTAGGAGACATAGAGTTCTGGTTGATGAATTTTGGTCAACCTTTTTTTTTCTTCTATATCTGGCATTCTACCTTAAATTAGATGGGGACAATGTGTCTCCTTTAAATGGCTCTTTGGATACCAGCACCTTTTAATGCTAGTTTCTGAGATTTTTAGCTGTCACCTGAATTTGGTACTGAACTAGCCATCATCATGTGAAATGTGGTGTGTTGAAGAACCTTTTCCTTTAAAGCACATAACAAAGTGTGGTATGTTTCCAATAGTTAGGAGGAAAAAAATACAAGCTCATATAGTAGGCCATTGGGTCAATGAATATAGAGTGGAGAAGCCAGGGTTGTGAATTGTAGATTTCTTACCTCTTCCTCCTGAAATTCCAATTTTGCTCCACTAGTTTTTATTTTATTGCTTTGTTTTAGATATGATTGAGTTTCTGTATTTTATCTCTTTTCTATAAAATTCTTTTAAGACAGTCAAGTAAAATGCTTTAAAAACCCAATATTAAATAAATGTTTATTTGCTCTGAGACATTACTTCTAAAGTTACAAGAAAGTAAGGAAGGAGGGAAGGGAGGAAAAAAGGAAGAAAGAAAGAAAGAGAGGGAGGGAAGGAGGGAGGGAGGGAGGGAGAGAGAGAGAGAGAGAGAGAGAGAGAGAGAGAGAGAGAGAGAGAGAGAGACCTGATTAAATAGCACAAAACGTTAGAGTCTTAAAGAGACTTGTCTCCTGTGTGTTACTGGAGAAGTGGGCAATTGGACCTTCATCAACAGGAGGCCTCTGTTATGTGCTACAGACCTCATGTTTGTTAGAAAGAGTAGGGTCTCATTTTATCAGACTCTTGTTTGCCGATACACTTGACGTTTCAATATTCAAAAGTTACCCTATGTGGCTGGAGAGTGGTTAAGAGAACCGGTTGCTCTTCCAGAGGACTCAAATTCAATCATCAGCACCCTCATGGCAGCTCACAACCCTATGTAACTCCAGTCCAAGGCATAGGACATCCTCTTTTGGCCTCTGGGTGTACTGCATGCACAGGGTGTAAAGACATACATGCAGGTAAAACACTCACACATTTAAAAAAAAAGATTTTTTAAAAAGTTATCCATGTAACTGGCCTCTTCTTTTATTGGTGGGGTCTCATTTGTTTCTGATGCCAACTTTCAAATGTTTCCCCCAAACATTTTCTTGTATCTGGGATTTTTGTTTGTTTGTTTGTTTGTTTGTTGTTGTTTTTTCAAAGGAAAGAAGATCTGAAGAAAAACAGAGGGTGCCCAGGTCTCTTCACATGGCCAGCAGAAGCAGAGCTAGGAGAGTACATTGGGTCTCAGGAGAATTTGTTTGCTTGTTTATTTTTAAAAATCTTTAAAACAAAACTTCTTGACTAGAATGGCTGGCCAACAAGCCTTGAGGGATCTCTGCCTGTCTTTCTAGAACTAGAATTCCAGGCAGGGGATGCCATGCTTTCCAAGGGTGCTGGGATGTAGACTCAGGTCCTCATACTTAGTTCTCATGTTTACAAAGCAGGTTCTCTACCAAGTGAGCCATCTCCTGATCTCCCTGAACAAAAAACATCTGAGGAAGACGTGAACTCCCTGTGAATGTGGGCAGGTGCTGCACTGGTATGGTTCCTGCTGTGGTCAGATGTAACACAGGGCAGGTTTCATTTTGGCCTTTTGGCTTCAGAAATGACTACAAAAAGGAAAATAAAGTGGGGCTTTCAGAGAGGTTCTCTAGGCATAGTTTCTTCACTTGTGTGTAGATCTGCCATTCTGATCTACACTTAGCCTTTTGCCTGGCCTCCCCAAGAGTTCATCTAAATGCTAGGATTTTTAGTTCCTACACATTTAGATCCCTGACTGGGGCATTCAACTGTATTATTTTAAACAAAGGTTTAATTCCATCTTCTGTATTGTTGGTGATGATTTTTATGTAACTTCAAAGAGGCATACTTTAATCATGCCTCTTTAATCTCTCTAATTACAGAAAAGATTCTGAAGTCAGGCATGTCAGGCTTCAAGAGCATATTCTTCATGTGTTTCTTACTTATGTAATGCCTCCTATATACATTGATTATATGAAGACCAACTACCGTGTACCCACTATGAAAATTCTTTGAGATCTTACTTGTAAAGTGCTATCTACAGCTCAACGCATTGTTGGCACTCTACATGTGTGAGTTTCTAAATTTATTTGAGATATTTGAGAGCTTATTATCCTTGAAAAAGAACTTATGTTTCCAAAATACTTCCTTTTATATACAGCAAGATGGCTCAGTGGGTAGGGGCACTTGTACTAAGCCTGATGACATGAGTTCAATCCCTTGGACCCATAAAATAAAAGGAAGGAACCTTCTGGCATCTATATGAATGGCATGACATATACACCCACACACATATATACTTGCATACACACATATATTCAATAAATGAATAAATCTGATAAGCATTGTAGATTACATTTTCATTCATCAATTCATTCACCAAATATTTCTTGGATACCTTTCTTATGTGGCTCACATCTTTACAGAGCTGGGAATATATAGCAAGTAAAAGTAAGTACTTATCAATATTAAATTTATGAAAGAATTTGTATTCTTATAAAGAAGCCAAAAAAAAATCAAGCTAAATATATGTACTACCTAATATGTCAAATGATGATCACCATGCTAAGGGTACATGATGTACCAGGAGTAGGTCATGTTTGAGTGGAGATTTAAAGGAGGGGAGGGAAGGAGGGATTTACATACTTAGGGAAGGAAGGAACAACAGGTAATTATCCCAAAGCAAAAAAGGCTGGTGAGTAGGAGATGCAGCCACACAACCAGCAAAGGCAAAGTCATGTATTACAAGTATTACAAGTATTGGAAGGACCTTGGGTGTTACTCTCAGTGAAAGGAGAGGGTCTGTGGACTACTATTTTGATGAAAGAAATGAATATATATGAAACAATATGACTCTAAGATGGTGGTGGCTTAAATAAGAATGGCCCCCATAGGCTCATATGTTTGACCACTTAGTTATCAGGGAGTGGCACTTCTTGGGAGGCATTTGTAGGATTGGCTTTGTTGGAGGAAGTGTGTTACTGAGGAATGGGCTTTGAGGTTTCAAAAGTCCAAGTCAGGCCCAGTGGCTCTCTCTCACTTCCTGCTACCTGCAGCCCTGGATATGGAACTCTCAGGTACCACTCTAGCACCATGCTCTCCATCATGACAGCGGATTGAACCTCTGAAACTGTAAGCCACCCCCAGTTGAATGCTTTCTTTGCAAGAGTTGCCATGGTCATGATGTCTCTTCATAGCAATAGAACACTGACTAAGACAAAGGAGGAGCAGGACAAAGGCAGGGATTATTGGTGAGGAGGTTAAGCAGGGACTCATAGAAGTCATGATGATAGTTTGACTACTTTGCTAGGTAGCGGAGGAAGCAAAAATGGGCTGCAATCGGGACTGACTTCTGCATACAGGGCTGAAAGGGTTTTGTTTTTGTTTTGTTTTGTAAGGATCTGGAATTACAAAGAAAAAAGAGGCAAGCAAAAGATGACCCCAAAGTTTTTGGCTTAAGGAACTGGAGTTTCAGGTAACTGAAAGTGGACAACTAAAACATTAATGTCTTTGGAATTGGGATGAAAATGAGATCAGAAGTTTGATTCACATGTGCTAAGTTTGAGAGTGCCTATCAGACATAGAAGTGGAAATGTTCATTAGACTTTCAACCCAGAAAGTACATGAAGACTACCAGAGGACAAGCTATTGAGGAAGACTAAACACCAGGGTCTGATACGCATTGAGTAGAGATGGAGATGAGCAGGAACACTCTGATTTGCAAATGTGTTGTTCCCCTGAAAGCATAGTTTAGGGAATACATTTTGAAGGAATTTTTTCTATGTGCACCATACTTTCCAATCAAGCCTTAAGAAAGAGAGATATTTGCTTGCTTGAAATAAAGATTGCGTATCTAGACAATAAGAAGATTAGAACACTAGAAATGTTCAGGAAATTAAAAACTAAAAATTTCCGAAAATATAGTGGGAAAATATCTGTACTGGAGGCACTGGAAGTCCTGGGTTGTGAGGACCCCGTAGCAAGCAGAAATAAATGAATAAATGGCTTCTAAATACATCAACATCAAAAGTAGGAGAGTTGTGTAATGGACCAGGCTAGGAACTGATGGTCACTAGGTAAGTAGAGCATGCAGCAGGTTTAGAAATGGCTTATGAATGTGTTGAGCACCAGATCACACTAATGAAGAAAAGAGCATGGGTCAGTAGGAGAGAATTTCAAAACTGAGAACAGCCCACCAGCCATGGAGCATGCAGGAGTAGGCTTCTGGTGAATCATTTCTTTCTTTAAGAAAATCACTGAGGATCCCCTGTAGAAAACAGATGGCTCATTAACAGTTGAGGAGAACTGATGAAAGAACTAGTTACAAAGGTATGGGCAGGGCCAGCCCATTGTTTAGTGTCCTGCTGGTAAATGTAACACCTCCTTGACAGGATGTAGTGGGAAGCCACAGGGCAAGCAAGCCTCCTGGAGGCCTGGGTGAGTGAGATGACCCCAGAGGGGGCAGTAGAGACAGATTGTCCAGTCTCTTGTCTCCATTTAAAAGAACTTTCTAACTCTGTTCTTCATAAAGATAATCAAGAGCATTTGATTACTGGTAAGAACTTGGAGTGATAGTAAATAAAGAGTCCCACAACCTTCCAATGTTTACCCCGAAAATACTTTATTTTTCCTTTCCCCCTTTTTTGCCAATATTATCATTGTTTGTCTTAGTTTGTTTCTGCTACAATGTTCTGTTCATAGTTTGGTTAAATATTTACAAAGACTTTGATATGCCTCTTCCTATTAGGGAAGACTCTGGCTTCAAGCAGGGTTCCGGGGTTTTCAAGCTCCGTAGAGTGTCATTTTGCTGTAGCACTATGCAGACAGTTTGTCACGTGTAAAGCTGAGAATCTAGTCTGACTCATTATTCTGTGTGATGTAATTGAAAACTTATCACCAAAGATAGGGGCTCAACGTCTTTTTGTTTTACAAAATAGTTACTCTTCCAGTTGTTTATTTATTTTTTTTTCTCTACATGGTGTTCAAAGTTTCCTGCCGACTTCAGTGGTTACCACTCTCCTTCTGATTTGGGGATCTTTATAGACATGTAGTGAGCAAATTTAGGCTAGTTATGTAACTAGATTGTGTAAAATGAGGTAAAGACATTGGTTCATAGCTCATGTGTTTCCATTCGTTTGGCTATTTGTTCCTGTGCTTTATCCAACCTTGGTCTCAACAATTCTTGCTCATATAAACCCTCCTCTTTCTTGCTAATTGGACTCCCGGAGCTCCACCCCGGGGCCTAGCTGTGGATCTCTGCAACCAGTTCCCTCAGTCATTGGATGGGGTTTCTAGCACGACAATTAGGGTGTTTGGCCATCCTATCATCAGAGTAGGTCATTTCGGGCTGTCTCTCAACCACTGCCAGCAGTCTATTGTGGGGGCATCTTTGTGGATTTCTGTGGAATGGCTGAGGGGCCCCCAACTGGATCAGGCCCTCTGGATAAGTGAGACAGTTGATTGGCTTGATCTCTTTGGGAGGCATCCAGGCAGTGGGACCGGGTCCTGTGCTCAGTGCATGAGTTGGCTGTTGGAAACCTGGGGCTTATGCAGGGACACTTGGCTCAGCCTGGGAGGAGGGGACTGGACCTGCCTGGACTGAGTCTACCAGGTTGATCTCAGTCCTCAAGAGAGTCTTTGCCCTGGAGGAGATGGGAATGGGGGATGGGCAGGGGGGAAGGGGAGGGGGGCAGGAGAGGGGAGAACGAGGGAATCTGTGGCTGATATGTAGAATTAAATTATATTGTAAAATAAAATTAAATTAAATTAAAAAAAATAAAGACAGAAAGAAAAAGAAAAAAAAAAGATGAGGTAAAGACTAAAGAAGGCAAACGAAGGTATCAGAGTAAAAATCTGAAATGTTATATTGAAGCCACACCTGAGATGAGGCATCATAATGTCTTGGTATGTAAAAGTATTTGCAGATGCCCATCACTTTTTCCTCCACACACATTGCTTTTGTTAAGGAATGATAATTATCCTCAAAGCACATATTAGTTTCCCCCTTCTTTCTTTAGTAAAAGAACTTCAAATTAGCTGGGCCTGTGGTTGTTTAGATAAAACTACATTTCCCAGCTACTCTTGTTGCTATATTTGGCCATGTATTTTAGGATTGTCTCAGTGTTATACAAGCAAAATTCAGCCATTCCTGAGAAAGCTACAACAGCTCTTTCTGACCATGGGATGGAAACCGTGTGTTCGGGATTTGAGAAAGCAGAGCAGAAAGCAGTTAGATCTTCCAGGCAGCAATGTGGACCCTGGGTGGCATGCACTTTGGCTTCTGCATGGGAAGAAATCAATGATTTTCTGAGTCATTGCCTTTTCAGCCTTTATAATCATGATCAGAACTCACTCTACCTTAGTTTATTTTTAGCCTCCCCCCTTTATAATGTATTTATTTATTTTGTATGTGTGTGTAGGGGATGCACGTATAGCCACAGCTACCTGTGGAGGTCAGAGAACAACTAATGAGAGTTGGTTCTTTCATTTTACTATATTAGTCCTGGTCCTGGGCATTGAACTTAAGTCATCTTTAGGCAACATTGGGCAACTTTACCTAATACACTGTCTTGCTGTCCACCTTCTTCCTTTTTGAGACAGGGTCTCAGATAGCCCAGTCTACCCTCAAACTCTCTATGAAGTCAAGGATGACCTTGAACTTCTGATCTTCCTACACTGACCTCCCAATTATAGAGATTACAGATTTGTCCAACCACACCTGCTTAATGCAGTTTTGGGGATCTAACCTAGGGCTTCATGCCTGCTACACAATCCCTCTACCAATTGAGACACATACCTAGACCTTATTCTTAGTTCTAGCAGATCCTGCGTATTGAAGTATAATAATAGTTATGCTTTGCTAGCAACTGGTAGAGAAAATACCTAGTAAAAAGAGGTATCATAGGTCCAGAAAAGTTTTAAGTGAATTGTTGTTTAACCACAACTACATAAATGTGAAAGATAAGATTTACATAGGTAGAATGTATTGCCTGCTCGCTTAACAGTGCTTGGATTGTCACACAGGTATAAGCTTGGCCAGACAACCCCTAAAGTGCTTTCTGAAGTCCGTGTACCTAGGCCTAAAGTTAAACATAATATCCTGCTAGAAAAAGCTAGAAATCTAAAATGTCAGCTAACTCTAAAGCTGTTGATGAAAGCCAGATAAATGAAAAGAGCCAAGGCCCAGCAGGTCTTGTATCTGTAATGGATATTGTGGGGGCTTTCCTATCAACTTTTCTACCTTTGCATTGCATAGTAACTAGGCTAAATATTGTCAACCCTGAACTCATGTACAGGTAAAACTCATGAATTTGATATTTGGAAATAGAGTCTTTCAAACAAAATCAAGTTAACGTGAGGTCACATTAGATGAGAGTAGGCCATTGACTAGGGACTGGTGTCCTTCTGAGAACAGGTATTGTGGTGGTTTGAGTGAGAACGGCACCCACAGAGTTGAATGCCTGGTTCCCAGTCGGTGGACTGTTTAGGAAGGATTAGGAGGAGGTCTGTCACTTAGGATGCACTTTGAGAATTTAAAAGCCCACATCAGGCCCCGTCTCTCTGCTTTCTGATTGTGTATCGAATGTAAGCTCCTAGCTGCTCCTCAGGCAGCTACCTGCTTACGCCATGCTTCCTGCCATGATTGCCATGGACTCACCCTCTGAAACAGTAAGAAAACCCCCATGCTTTCTTTTATTAGTTGCAGGGTCGTGATATCTCTTCACAGCAACAGAACAGTGACTAAGATGGGGACATTTAGATGCTTATGTGAAAAGAGAAGCAGAGGAAAAGAATGCTGGCACATACCAAGGGCCACAGGGAGAGAGGCAAGGAGAAATCCTCCCCTAGAGACTATTTGGGGGAACATTGTCTAGTCAATACCTGAATTTTGGATTTCTAACCTCCAAATGATGAGAGAATAAAATTCTGTTATTATAGCAAACCCAGTTTGTTACTCTTTGCTCTTGTGGCTCCCCTGGGGAACTAAAATGGTACAATCAATCCTTCCCTGAGCTGCAGGCTGGAATGGTGTTCAAAATGTTCAACAACCAGAGCATGATCCATCCAAACAGAAGGGATGTCTGCTGAACTGCTGAAGCACGGTCAAAATAGAGCCTTACTCTTCTGATGCTGACTTTCCAGTTGCTGAAAAGTGGAGAAGTCAAGAGCATTCTAGTCTGCTGATGCAGTGAGCACTATTTGAGGTGGGTGGGTGAACACGGAGGATCAGTTTCTTTTCCTCTCACTTCGAAGCAGTTCAACATTTTCATACCCACAAGGTCATATCAGTATGTGCTAGGCAGGTACCCTGGATGGTCCAATATAGGTGTCCTGTTTACCACTACAAATTACTCAAGAGCGATACAATGAAATGAAGCTCAAGGCTTTCATTCGTTGACTGGAGACCATGCACTGGTCATGGAAGACGTGAGTGAGAAAGAACAATGTCTGGCTGTTGCTAGTTTAGACTTTGCAACCTGAAAACAGGTAGTTTATGGGTGGCTCTGCCTATCAAAATATGAAATCACCGAGAAAATGCAGCCATGTGGGCCTAGAAGTCTGATCATTGATGTGAGACTCCCCTCTTTCCTCTGATACATGAGCCACAGATTCTGTCATTGACTCAAGTTTGAGTTGGTATTTTGTTTGTTTGTAACTCCCAAAGCAGCCTAATTGTTGAGCCACTGTGATTTTTCTTAGAAGATGTGTATTAGATTCTTTTCTTTGAAACCTTTTGTTTTGATGTCTGCTGGTGTAATTATTTTGTAATTACCTTTTACCTTTGTGTACTTCTATAATGATACAAGAGACACAACCAGGCTTTAGGAAAATAAGACTTTGTCGAATGATTCCTCAGGGCTGACTTTATGCTAAATTTCCAGAATCTGATCTGTTGGATGACAGGCACATGTGAATACACATTGACACCCCCCCCCCACACACACACGTGCACACCTAATTTTAGCTTGCACTATAGAGGCAAGGGTTGGGGAGGCCAAAAAATCTGTAACCTGTAGGACATTGTGAAAAAAAAATAAAGAAATGTACTAATTTTAAAGATATGGTTTATGAACATAATTCTCCTGTACAAAGATAACCCCCAAAATAAATCAGATGGTATTGCAAAGCCAATTTAAATGCAGAGGCAAACAATGGAGTTGGGGACAGATGAAGAGAGCCAGTCAAAAGGCAAATCATGAAGTTAAACTACAAAATAAAGCTTTCCTTTGAAATTGTACAGCCACTTCAACCGTAGGGTAAGGCAAGGCAGAAACAATATAGCACTGTTCTCTGTGCCCCTTTAAGGTTGAAAAATTTGAACTGATTTGATTGGTTTAAGTTGCTTTGAATTACTGTCTGTATTTGCAAGCGGAGTTGGAGGCTTCTATTTTATTCCGTTTGATGAACAAGGCTCACAAAAATATTTTTCAAAGTAATTCCAAACTGAACAAAGATTTCACCTACTTTTGATCAATTTTTCAGTTATTATGTTGCTTTCAATCATCAAGAGATGTAATTCTAAAAAGAAACTGTAGAAATGAGGAACTAGTTTTTTTCTCAATGTGCAGTTCATGTTAAATTGCTGCTGGCTGACGACTACTGCACGAAGATTTTATCAATACATGCAGAACCACACGTTTCCTATTTTAGTTGCTAATTACTATTCAGGTGTGTGGTGGAATACATACAATTAAATGCGGATGCTGTTTCATTTGCGTCTTAGCGTGTACTGCTTGCTACTATACGCAGAACCATCTTGTCTATGCACACGTGTGATTGTTTTTTTCTCTCTCTATTTGCAATCATAATACGTTCATATATTATTTGATTCAATCTTCTAAAGGCATGATATGAATAAATCTTTTAGAAAATCATTACCTTCTGTAGGGTGGAAATGAAAAAACATGTCTCAGAGTCACCTTTAAAAAGGCTTCATCTGAGGACTTAGTTTAATTGATCCACTAGTGCAGAAATTTTACCTTTTTGCCTCTATTTTGCTTCACTTAATTTACGATTAGCAGCTACATAAAATTGTGAGCTGCCTAATGGAAGTAGTTTCATAAATACTGCATTCCATTTTATGTTCTTCAATCTATATTTCCCTTATCAAGTATTCTCACGTTAGGAATTTTCAGAGTTAATGTGTGAGGAAGTAACTAGGTACTTTAGTTAGTTAGATTTCTCTTCCCTGAAGAAAATTACTATAATGGTTACTTTTGCTAGAATGCAATTACTGTCACTGTTACAATCAATCATATTTTTATATAAGAAACTTTAACAACTCCTGAATGCATTAAGAAAAGTAAATGAAAAAAAAAAGTCAGTGTGATGTAAGAACAGACACCTGCCCTCCAATACTTAGTGAGAAAAATCTCAGATTCCTCTGTTTTAATACATATTTTTACATATTATCTAAGATCACCATAAAAGTTTTGTAGCAAGCAAGATTCTTGAAACATTGCTGATAAAATTTTGATATATTTATCAACTAGTAGATAGTATCTTTTGTAGTAAAAGCCTAATCCAGGAGCATCTTTAGGCTTTGAGTCCCTCAAGTTAAGTCAGAAGATATCACTTGAAAAGCTTTAACACATACTTCTCCAAATGACACCACCCCCACATTAAAAACGGAAGCTAGGAAATATCTGTTCTGAGCTTAAACTGGTCATTTCTTGAGGTCAGGGGGAAAAAAAAGAACATCTCCAAATATGTAGTCACACACCTTACAGACAATATTCGTTCTGGAATATAGAAAGAGTTGATTTGTTCTCTACTGTTATTTAATAACATGTGAATTGACGCAGTGAATACATTATAACTGATAGTAATCAAAATAGATCAAAGAATAGTGTTCTGTAGGTAAAACTGATAATTTCATGTAGCTATTTGCAGTGTAACACCAAATTAACACTGAGTAGCACAGGCAGTCACAGCTCTGCTCCCTGCCAAACGCATTCCCTGCCTGCTTGTCTGCTTCTATAATCTTCTCCAGCATCTTTAAAGATTACTCCAGCCAACCTCTGTACTGAACACATGGGGGCATTTTGATTCTTCTCTCTCCTTGGTTCTATTCTTCACATTGTAGACTTCCATCATCTTCCTGCACCAGCCTTCCCCTACCAGCCTTCTCAACAACCTTAGCATCACCAGTTTCTCTCCCATTTCCCACACACCTTTTGCCCTGTTTCCGGAGTTGTCTTTCCAAACCCTTTGGCATGGAGCCCTATTTCCATCCCATTCTCTGTGTTTTCACTGCTGTTAGTTTCTTCTGGGTTATCCCTGCCTTACTGGCTTGCCCTGTCAGTGGTCCAGCTCGCCCACAAAGCTCAGTGACAGGGTGCTGCTTTCTCTTTCTGGAATATGACCCCCACCGGGTCTTTGGTTAGCAAATTCCCCTGGCTTCATCATGAATTCCTTCTAAGAACCTGTTCTCCCCGCTAAACCCGTTCCCCTCCCAGGAAAAGTGAAGCCTTGGCTTCTCTGAGCTGTCATAGCCCAGAGACACAGTGGTTGATCTCACTTCCTGTGTTTCTTGAAGTTTCCCCCTGCTTGGCTGTGAGCTGTTCAAGACAAGGATGCCTTGCACTCATTTTGTTGCTCTTGGTGCTTGGCTCGGTGCATGACACCTAGAAGCTGCTCTAAACAGAGTGAAATAATAAATCATTTTGCACTTTTAATTGTGAGCCAATTTCAATGTTATTACTTAGAGATTCACATTCTGTCTGGGAACGAGGCCATTAAGAAAAATAATTTTAGCCATGCTGTAAAAATTAGCTTTTCTCAATTTACCTGAAAGTCAAAATCCATTACAGTTGGCAGATACTCTTCACTATTAAGAAGACCCTCTGTATGTATGTATATCTTGGGGGAGAGGTTTAGAACTATGATCTGTGAATGGCCAATATGTAACAGCTGTATGGTATGCAAGATTGTTAATTTAAAAAAATTCCAAGCAAAAGAAAATCATTATAGGATATCTGCTGGACATTAGATTTCTTTTATTTTCCACAGAGCTAAAGCTGGCTATAAAGTTCATCTGGTGGCAATTTTTCGAATGCATTTTAAATTGGACAGTAGCAGGCCAATGCTATCTATAGAAAATTACATTTGGCTCTATTGCCAATGTGTGCTATTTTCTCCATCTATACTCCATCTGTTATCAAAAAACTAATACAGGTGCTTCTTTAAGTCCCTGCAATGCTTTCTAGAAAAAGGGGAAAGAAGAGTATGTAAGTGTTAACACTTCCACTCCAGTGGGAAGGAAACTTCATAATGTTTTCATCTTAAGGCTCACCTAATTAAGACAGCAGTCACAACAATCTGAGCAGAATGGGTCTATGAGAAGTGTCTCAAGGGTTTGGAGGAAATGTCAACCCTAGCAAACCACTAGCCTTTGGCTTCGGGAACAGGCATCATGGTATCTTGTCTTTCCTCTTATGTTCCAGTCATATGATGGGCATATGACTCTAACCCAGAGAGGGCAACTTAGAGTCTCTCAGGGACATTCCCCTTCTCTCTCCCTCTGTGTATGTGTGTATGAGTGTGATGTGTGTAAGTGTGATGTGTGTGTTTATGTGTACTGGGCATATGACTATAACCTAGAGAGGACAACTTAGAGTCTCTTAATGGTCTCTCTCTCTCTCTCTCTGTCTTTGTCTCTGTCTCTGTCTCTCTCTCTCTCTCTCTCTCTCTCTCTTTCTCTGTGTGTGTGTGCACGCACATGCATAAAGAGTACTTAGTTTTGCTTTTATATCCTTTGGTGGGGGGGGGCAGGGTTCAAGACAGGGTTTCTCTGTGTAGCTCTGGCTGTCCTAGAATTCTTTTTGTAGACAAGGCTGGCCTCACATTCACAGAGATCAGCCTACCTCTGCCTCCTGAGTGCTGGATTAAATGTGTGTGCCACCACTGCCACTGCCTGGCTTTGCATTTGTAACTTAAGAGACAGAGACGCATACTTGGAAATATGTGGAGATAGTCCATTTAGAGTGGGAAAATTTACACACAGAGAACTGCAGAGTTAAGGGGTGTTGGGTTAACACTAATGATAACATGTGTTCTCCCAAGCCTAGCAGTACTTGAAGCAGAATTCATTCTTGCATTCCCAGGTTTATGAGCTAATAGATTCCATTTTCTACGCTTAAGTAGACTTTCTATCACTTGTAACTGAAACAGTAAACATTGGAGTGGCATTATATAGAGACGAATTAAGTCTTAAACCTTAAGTTTGAAGTCCTTAGATGTGAAGTAACAACGTTAAATAAGTGAAGAGCCTTCATGGTCTGTCATTACATCCCAAAAATGGTGACCCCCAAATAGGACAACAGAGGAGACTTCTGGTTGTGTGTTTTCTGGCACATCTTAATCTTTCTACTCTATAGCACTTGACAGTTCCAGTGAATTACATTATTTTAGACTTCCTCTCAGAAATTAACTTTCACTAACACTGAGTAAGACTTTTGAAAGTAGAATGACTTTGTGTCAAAGCTACGTCCTAGTCAAAGCAAAGACGCTGAGTGTTGGACTTATGGGCACATGTGGCCCTGCTTGTTTTAGTTTGTTTTTTTTTTTACTATTCCTCTCTGAAGCTATGTGAAGGTTGACCTACCATTAGGAAACAAAATTGATGAGCCTTCGAGAATTTCAGCTTTATTGTCAAGGTGATAGTCTTTGTACTCCACTTCCATCTTTGCTACTTATTATATGTGTGACTTTGACCAGGTTATTGAATCTCTTGATCCCTCAATTTCTTCAGTACAAATTAAGGGATAATATGTCTCCTAATGGAATTACAACTGGAACTCAAAAGGAAATGGTATTTGTTTTGCCACTAGTCTTTTGTTTATTGCCCCCATTTCAGTAGCAATAATTCCTACCCTGAACCTACACCGTAATGCCTTTCTAACTGATGAGTAAATGAGTGTGTGCTCACTGTATGTTCACCTATTTCCCTCATCCTGTAGTTGGAGATAGGTACTAAGTTATCTTTTAAACAACAGTTAGCCCTGTGTCTTTCCTTTCAAAGATGTCTGTTGGAGACACATATTGCTCTACCACACTGATGTTGATCTTAGTGGTGTTAAATGATGTTAGATGATGAGATGTGAGTCAAGATTTGGCATGTGCTTCTGTATTAAGATTTTCTCTCTCCTGTTTTTGCCAAGAAAAGAATATATTCCAAATAGCCAGTGTCACTTGAGCAATGGGATAGGACAGGTTGAGTCCAGTTCAGTAAAACTCTAGCTAACCCACAGATGCAAGGCAAAATAAAATATCTTTGATTCAATGTTTTCTTGGCTTCTTGTGTAGAAATAGCTGACTGATAAAGAAGGGCTTAATTGTGAAAATGAAATTAATGTTAACTTAGCATGTAAAACCTTCTTTTTGCAAGACATAGTTTCTCTGTGTAGCCCCGGATGTCCTGGAACTCACTCTGCTGACCAGGCTTATCTCGAACTCAGAACTCAGAGACCCACCTGCCTCTGTCTCCTGAGTGCTGGAATTAAAGGCACACACCACTGCCACACAGAGAAGCAAGTAAAAACTTCTAAGGCTCAGTTATGTTTTCTGTATCTATTATAAACTGGAGTGATCAATTTGAACCATCACTGTCCTAGTTAGGGTTTCTAATGCTATGAAGAGACACCATGATCACAGCAACTCTTTTTTATTTTTAATTTTAATTAAAGCTATTTTTTATGCTTTGATATTTTTTATTTAAATTTATTTATTTTACATACTAACCTGTGTTCCCCTTCCCTCCCTCTCCTGCTCCTCCCCTCATTTCTCCCCATCCTACCCCCCATCCTGTCCTCATAGGGGGTAAGGCCTCCCTTGGGTAGTCAACACAGGCTAGTATACCAAGTTGGGGCAACACCAAAGCCCTCCCCCCCGAATCACCACTAAATACGGCATTGTACCATAGGGAATGGGCTCTAAAAAGCCAGTTCATGTACCTGGGATAAGTCCTGATCCCATTGCCAGGGGACCCACAAACACATCAAGCCACACAACTGTCACCCATCAGAGGGCCTAGTGCAGTCCTATGCAGGCTCCCCAGCTGTCAGTCCAGAGTCCATGAGCTCCCACTAGCTTGGGTCAGCTGTGGTTTTTCCATTATGACCCTGACCCCTCTTGCACCTATAATCCCTCCTTCCTCTCTTTAACTGAACTCCAGAAGCTTAGCCAAGTGCTTGACTGGACCATGGCAAATCTTACAAAAGAAAAACATTTGATTGGGGTGGCTTACATTTTTAGAGGTTTAGTCCATTATCATCATGGTGCAACATGGTGGCACACAGGCAGACATGGTGCTGGAGAAATAGCTGAGAGTCCCTCATATTAACTCAAGGCAGCAAGAAGTGATCTGTCTCACTGAGTGTGGCTTGAACATATATGAGACCTCAAGGCCCCACCTCCACTGTGACACACATGCTCCAACAAGACCACACCTACTCCAACAAGGCCATACCTCCTAATAGTGCCACTCCCTTTGGGGACCAGTTTGTTTCAAACCACAATAGTTTTAAGACTATCCTTCACCAGATTAATTCATCTACTAACAGTCCATTGTACTGGCATTATAGTCACGAGCAGCTGAATTAGGCATTCAAAGAACATAATTCATGGTAGCTATCCTCAAAGAGTACATAAATATATCCTCAAGAAAAAAATAAGTTTTATCTTTAAAAAAAAAATAGCTGACTCTGTATAGATTAATTCCCCACTTCTCATTGGGATATAGAGAAAGAATTCTTCACTGCTTACAGGCTCTGACCTGCGAGAGAAGAAACCCAACTTCATTTCCTCATCTGCAAAACAAGGATAATAATAACTACCACCCAATGGAGCTGTGAAACTTAAACGAAAGCATACATATAAAACTCTTAGCACACTGTCTGGCTCATAGTAAGCAGTTAGTAGAAGTTGGCCCTTGTTGTGGTTGTTATGCTTATGAGTGACAAGATGCTTAGGCAAGAGGCCAGGCTAATTCTGCCACTCTAAGCCATAATGACAGTGCATTCTAGCCTAGCTCTGTGATAGGACAGGGAATCTGATAGCAAGAACTCATTACAGGGAATCCAGGAGACCAGTATCTTTATCCGTATGGAAAGAAAATAATGCAGATCACATATTTTATTTGCATTTATTCCTATAAAGTCTGTTGGATATGTTTCAGATTTTTTCCTCCCTCAGGCTCAAGAATCTGAACACTTGGTTATCTTTGTTTTTCACTCAATAGCCTTCTACAAAATTTTTGCATTTCTAATTCTATTTTGTGAAGATTGTAGATCAAGAAAGTTTTGATCTGAGCCAACTATAGTAGGAAAATAATAGGCTGAAAATGCACACATTTTACTATTTAATTTTATTTTGTCTTGAAATATTCACCTCCAATACTATCTCCTTCTATTGTCAGCCAGTGGGTTTGCTAGTAATATTGACCCTGTTCTCAGCTCTGGACTGGGCCTTCACTCTGTCTGCTCACCATGGCACTCTGGTATAGATGCATGTGATCCAGTTTAGACCAATGGTACCTAAACGAAGAATTTTGTTCTTAATTTATTAAATCCTTCTCTTCTTGGCTGGGATGATATCGGGGTGTCAGGTTTACAGCTGCTATGGATGGGGTCCTAGGGGGAACTCTGTGATAGAAGAAGGCAAAATCAACACAGCAAAGGCAAAGTGGAGAAACCAGAGATTAGTTACCTGGGTAAGACCAACAAAGCTACTAAATCTAGACTTACCCAAGTTATCTTAACTTAGGATAGTGGTTAATTGTTTAATTGTGTAAGGAACTTTTGAGTGGGATTTTCTGTTACTTGCAATATAACAATCATTCAACCTACATTCCTATGCTTAAAACTCAGATAATCTTAAATAGTGATAAAGGTTTTTTTTTTTTTTTTTTTTTTTTTTTTTTTTTTTTTTTTTTTTTTTTTAGGAATAAATAACAGCCCATTGTATCCCTATGGCATGTTTAGTTGGCTCTTCATTTTCTACCATTCTTCTTCATTTTGACCTGGGATACACAGCAGAATACAATCCCCTAGTTATATTCTCTAAGGAAAAAGTGTTATTAGGAGTTGTGAGATGGTCTAGTCATTAAGCACTCACTGTACAAGCATGGGCATCTGAGTTTTGATTCTAAACACTAAGTAAAAAGCCAGGCATGATGGTACATGTCTGTTTTCCCAACACTGAGGAAGCAAAGACAGGTAGTTCCTGGAGTTTTCTGGCCAGCCAATATGGCTGAATTGGTGACCTCCAGTCGGGTTCAGTGAGAAGGCCCTGTGTCAAAGAGCAAGGTGGAGTGCAATTGAGGAAAACATCTGCTATAAATCTCTGCTCTCCATGCATACTCCCTCTACACAGGTACACACAGACACACAGACACACAGACACACAGACACACACACACACACACACACACACACACACAAGAAGAAAAATCACTATTAGATACAAGACAGAAAATCTTGGACAAGACAACTGTATATACATACATAGATCATATATGCACTCATACATAATCCATACATATTTCATAATACAACCTAAACTCTATAGACACTCATAAGAAATACTGCTTTTATAACAAAACAGTATACACTATTAAATGCTAAATGTAATTCTTCCTACAATGGAGCTATTAAAACAAGATACTGTCCTTAGGCATGAAACACTCCTTCCCCACCTAGACAGTCCTTGTGACATTTATGTTACACTCATTTGTCACACAGGCACTTCACTTAGCAACTAGATTGTGATCAAACATTACAGCACATTAATTCCCCAGTGAGACAAGGGAGAATATAGTGTGCCCTGCTGTTTTGTCACATTTCCCTCTTTTTATTGTAACTTCCTTTTAGCATCACCAAATTTGGTGCTTTTATCAAAATGATTGACTCCTAAATTGGAAGATTTGTTTGGTGCTGAGGCTCCATAACTTGAAGTAGAGATCTGCTGAAGATTCACACATGTCTGTGCATGGCTTTTCCTCCACTGGCCTTGTTCAGATGGTGTGGTAGGTTTCTAACCCCAGAGCCGTAGTTAAAAAACCAAGGGAAATATGAAAGAAAGCCTTTCCATCCTGAATTAACGGTAAAATGTTCAACGGTTTTCCATGTGCTATCTAGTCATTGCTAATTTTATTGCTCTTACGTTGACATATACCTTTGAAACTGTTGTCTTTGTGACGAAGCAGAGAAAATGAGTTACTCATTGTTGAGGGCTCATGAGGCTGACATTAAGCTAATAAGAATTTTCAATTATCATTGGCATGGTTAATTGTAAACCCCATGCCTAATGAAAGTTTATGTCCTAAGGATACAGAAAAAGGGATGATGTTGTTAATGGGGTGCTGTGTGTGTGTGTGTGTGTGTGTGTAACAAAATAGAGTAATGCCTGTCTTTCCATTAATTGATCTATTACCAAGCACGCTTTTTTTTTTTTTTTAATTTGAGGGATTTTTTTCTAATGTCTCTGCCCATTTGTGACATTTTATGACCATGCCTCTCATTTCTGGGGGAGCTGAGGTGGAGAAGGGAATTAGGGTAAGACAAGAAAAAGAATAGCAGGATGGAAACACAGGGATGCTCTCTGGGCTGATTCAACAAAGAGGTGGGAGTACTTTCTCCAAGATGACTTTTAAAGCATTGCTGATACAATGGAGTCTCTACTGTAACACTGGGGGAGAGGAAAAATTTGCATTCATCATTTACTTTTTTTTTTCCAGCATTTTACTGAAAGATAGATTCAAGGTCACTACACCATAAATCTAATCCACAATCAAACAGGATGAGACGATACTTTGATTCAACCTACATTTTAAATTATGTATGTTGGCACATTAAATCATAGTAAATGAGCATTGCCTTTTCTATCAAGATATTTGTAGTAATATAGTCAAATACAGATAGGATGCTAGACAAATTTTTAAAACATTATTTCTTCTTCCTTGCCAAAGATTTATAGCAGAAGCTCCACAGGCACTGCAAATGTAGGGAACTCTTTTGGCTAGCCACTGAACTCACTGTGGAATTTGAAATACTGTTACCTTGACCAAGATTATTCAGAATTAGTTTCTTTCTGGTATGAGAGATTTATGCTGCTTGTTCTTAGCTTATGCTATAACACACGCACACACACACACACACACACACACACACATCTTTGGTTTTACATATCTACAGAAAAAATTTACATATGGCATTTCCCCCCCTACTCAGTGTTAGGTTTAACAGTTGTTTTAGAAGTTATTAACAGACAAATTGACAAATTAAAAATTCAAAAATTTAACTCTCGTTAGTGTTAGAGCTACTTTTAATATATGTGCATTTGAAATAATTATCAAGCATTAAGATCATTTTGAAAAGTATGAAATATACCATTTTGTTTTGTAAACCTGAAAGAGTGCCAGAACTTGCACTGGTTCTCTATGCTAATGGTTATATAGAAGGCTTATAAGGAACTGGACAGATTGTGTCCTAATAACATGCAATCTTCTAAAATCTTTACACACAGTTGTCTATTTAACAGTAAACTCTGGGCTTAAGAATACAGACTTCACCAGGAAGCCTAAGCTGGCATCTGTTGAACCACATTCAAGGTACTCAATCCTCTCTTTCCCTATTTCTTCATCTGTGAAATGGAAACATGTACTTCATTATAGGGCTTTTGCCAGAATTGGAATAACTGATAAATGTCAACCATATATTATTGTGCCTGGCATAGGGGATGCTTGATAAATGTTAGTAATTCTTATTGTAAATGACTTTTTTTAACCCTCTTCCAGTGGTTGATTGAAAACAATCCAATTAATGATAATATTTTATTATGCTTTAAATCTTGATATGTCACACTAAATACACTGCAACTCCCTAGCCTTATATTATTTCATTGAAATGAGAGTTTCAGAATATCTAATCAATACTTCCATTATCATTATCTACTGCATTATGTAAAGAAGACAACTAATTAGTGAAAATGAAATTTTCTTCATCCGTGTCTGTAATATTCTGATCAACTCTAAATAAAGTATTTGATATACATGGTACAGAAGGCTTATAATTTCTAATATAATAACTTTCTTTCTTATTCCCAGGGTACTTGTGATGTTTAATTAGTTAACATTTGAAAAGTGCTTTGTGGATTAAAAGAGCTACATAAGTGCTAAATCTTCATTGTTAATAACAAAAGATCAGGTTTGAAAGAACACATCAAGCATATTGTACAAAGAAACTGTATTTTATTGTAATTTTTGCTCTTCAACTTTGTAGAAAACTGCCATTAAAGTTTATTCTTTTAGGAGATAAAAACAGAACCGTCTCACTGGAAATTTCAGCTCACTTATCCAGCGTTAAATGGTGGGACTTGACAAAGCCACCTAAAAACAATGCTTTTTTATTCTTGTTGAGGTTAAGATAAGCATACTTAACTCCTGCCCACTTAACACAGTCGTGGAAGTAAGCATTCTGGAAGGTAGTGCTGGCTTCATGCTTCTTGGAGGAGAGTATATTGATAGATGCTATGAACATTGCTAGGTGGCCCCAGGCTCCCCATGTGCCCACAGACAGGGGCATGGGGCTCAGGAGAGAATCTCTGTCCACAGCAATGTCTGTAAACTAGGCGATCTTTGTCACCCAACCTCACCTCAGGAACAGAACACATGGGTGGACAGAGCTCAGGAATCTCAGAGCAGCAAACATCTTTAGAGACCACCTTACTCCATTTCTTCAGTGCCCAGACACAGTAAAGCTCATTTTGAAAGAAATTGTGTGCATCCCGTGGGTGAACTCCACGGTGAGTGGGTGATATTGCAATGGAAACACTTCCTTTCACAAGTTTATTTGCACAAACTGTGTGAGTGTGCTTGTGTACCTATGTCTGCTGTTTTGGCCATTCTCTAAAGAGTGGCAAACCCTAACTGACCCTACTCTAATTCTATCTATGGTCTTTGATGGATTGCAGGATGAAGTGATGTTGGTGAGATAGGGACTTCAGGTGATGGCTGCCTTTTAAGTGCTAACAGCAGACAGTGAAGGAAAGTTACTGAGGCCTTTTTTCTTTTCAATGGGCACTGAGTTCTCAGAGAGTCTGAGGTCTTGTTGATTTATCACACTTCTCTTTTTATACATGTGTTTGTGTGTGCATGCATATGTGTATGTGTGTATGTATGTATGTCTACTTGCATATGTATGTATGCAGGTGCATGTGGAGATCAGAGGTAGATGTTCAGGATCTTCTTCAGTAATTTACCATCTTATATTTTGAGACAGTTTCTCTCATCGATCCTGGAGCTTTCTGGTTCATCTAGATCAGCCCAGTGAGGTCCAGGGATCTATTTGCCTTTCTCCACCTCACCCCAAGTCCCAGGGCAGGGGTTACAGGTTTCTGCTGCCACATTTGGTTTCTGTCTGTACGAGCTGTGGGAAGCCAACATTTTCCAAGACTGAGCCATTTTTACAGTCCCCATCCTCTTCCTCAGCCTCCTGCTTTGGTTTCTGACACTTCACCTCAGAGCTCCATTTCTTTGCTCTCTGGTTCTCCCTCTACCCTCACAGGGCATTTGGGATGCACAGGAGATATTTCGAGCTATTGTAGTTCACTGGGAAAGGGGATAGGGATGTTGATAACTACTCTACATAAGCAGTGAAGCAGAACAAAGCATGGTCTAATTCAAGTTGCCATCAGTGATTGTGCTGAGACATTCCAATGGAGACACCACAGTGGTAATCATCATTGCCACCATGAACTTAATGTAAGCTTCAGATTATTTCCTTGGAACTAATTTTGACATATTAGCTGATAATAGATAGGGAGAGAGCATGGATATGAATCCCATGACATAAGCTCTCACAGGAGGCATAGAAAGAAGAGCCTGTGGCAGGCATTGTGGGTTGATTGACCCATGGTCATTGGCAACTTCTTCCTCGATTGTCTCCTTTTAATAAACCACCTGGGAAAACTAATTTTTTTTTTCTGGCTTTCCTTCGGGATGAATGACTCCACTACAAATACTGACTGGAAATAAATAAGTATGCATTCCTCTCCTGGAAGAGAGATGTCTGGTGGTTCCCTTTCCTTTTCTTCCTGTCCTGGTGTGGATATGACGTGTAGAACTGCTGTGGATATCACTCTATGTAAATAAAACACTGATGGCCAGTGACCAGGCAGGAAGTATAGGCGGGACAAAGAGAGAGGAGAATTGGGGAAACAGGAAGAAGGAGGAGAGACACTGCAGCCACCGCCAGGAGATGCAACCTGTAAAGACGCCGGTAAGCCACCAGCCACGTGGCAAGGTATAGATTTATAAAAATGGGTTAATTTAAGATAAAAGAACAGTTAACAGGAAGCCTGCCATGGCCATACAGTTTATAAGTGATATAAGCATCTGAGTGATTATTTTATAAGTGGATTGTGGGACTACGGGGCTTGGGGAACCTGGAGAGAAGCCGCTCCAGCAACAAATGGCGCCCAACGGCTCGAGTTTCCACCTTAAACCTGAAAATATTTAATAACCAATTCTAAACAGAGCCAAAAACAGGTTCCTGCTTCTTGTCTCATACGGGCAGCTAGACGCTGCAAAACGCAGGTTTAAACACCGGCGGGTTCCTGGCGTGTGCGTTTGACCAACAGTATGGGGGAAATGAGGCATCTGCCAGCGGCACATTACGCTGTGTGGTAGATTTATTCTTTACTAGTATTAAAAAAAAGGTTTCTGGGCTACACGCTGCTTTGATAAAACCGTAGACCTACTATTTCTGAGACTTGATGATTCCCAGAGCTGGCGGAAAACGTACCACCGCCATGTTGGGAAGCTGAAGTGGGCGGAGCCAGCAGTCACAGCGCCGTTTCAGTCTTAGAATGGTACAGTTTAAAGCAATAGGCTCAAGGTAATATAAAACATAAGTCACGTAAAGATGGCTACCACACAGAGAATCTGGATTATGTTCTCTTTGATATTCGTAACTGAAGAAAAACATTTGATTGCAAAAGCTGTTGAGTTATGCCAAAATGTATGTTTTAAAGGTACCTTGACTTCAAAATTTGGATTTAAGGATATGTTGCTTTGGAAAAGAGGTTCTGCTTTTGTTTCCACAGAAAGCCAGAGGCTGTGGATTTGTTCCAGATTAAGATACATCAGGTTTCACCAGCCAAGACCCCCTGAAAGGTCTCCGATGACACCATGGCCCAGATGATCCAACATCCAGAGCGGTTTCAAGGCAACTGGTTCACACAGTACAGCCTCACGGACTACCCCATAGGCCTAAAGTTTTCTTTGCGTCCCCATAAGATACAGCGCCCCCCTCCAGCAGGAAGTAGTAAGAGATGCTACGCCCAAATTCCCAAACATACCAAGCTGGCTTTAGAGGTGGAATTGGCTCACTCCCCCTCTAAACCCAGACATATTGCTTTAAAAAAAAATGGTTAAGAGATTCTTGTGTCCCAAATCAGAAGAGCCCTCTGGTGTGGGACAGAAAAAAACCAATATTTTTATTTAAAATAGGTTGATTATAAATGTGATCTCTTTCTAAAAAAGAAAAGGGGATATGATATAGATATATAGGAGGATATAGAGATGATAAGATAAAAGGATAGATTAATCAACCTACTTTTAAAGAACAACTTGTTTAAAATGTTTTACATTGGTATAGATTTTAGTTTATGCTTAAAATGTTTTACATTAGTATAAATTTTAGTTTATTGATACAGGCTTGAGGTTAATTTTGTTGTACTGTATATATATATATTTCTATTCTTGTTTGAGGTATTATGTTTATGTAACTCATTTAAAATTGTAATGGATAATTAAAAATAGGTTAATAATTAGTCATTTATGATAATCATATTTGTAACCATGTTAGTTAAGTCTTCTAGGTATACATAGATATATTTCAGATAGATAGGTAATCTTCAAACACTTCATAGACCTAGAGAATATGGCATTTAAATAACTTAGAATTCTGTTGACATGAGACACAATTGCTCCTGGCTGCACCAATTGATCCCGAGAGAATGTTGGGCTTCTAAGACATTTCCATTTGGAAGTTTGTCTTTTTGGCACAAAATGGCCTACTGGGCAAAGAACTGCCCTTGCCTTGATGGCTGACAGTACAAATGCAATGCTGTCCTTTCTGGACAAACGGGACACAAGGAAAGCAACCACTGTACTCTGCCAAGACAGGGTAAGATGGTCTTTCAGAAATCCTGCTTCTGAAAATGGTCTGTCAGATACTCTAGGCCTGTAGCCAATTTGAATGCACCAACAATGCTGAGAAACATTAGGTGACTGTCCAGGCTGCCAGCTGTCTTGGTCTACTCTTGCAAGATTCCCGAAAGTTGCTTACATCCATCTACCATTTCTCAGGTACCATTATCTTCCTTCTCAGGTCTTTGATGTGGTTGAAGACTAGATAGTTATGATTTCCTCGGTTATGATAAAAGATAAGTTAGATATAAAACCTTAAACTCACAAATATAAGATAGATAGGACATCTTCTTTAATATTGTAACTGTAATTGTTGCTTGATAATTGTTTTGTTATATGTAATTTTACCATGTTAAAGTTAAAACCTTCCTTTTTAAAAAAAAAGAAGAAAGGGGAAGTGCTGTGGATATCACTCTATGTAAAAAAAACACTGACCCCGACGACTTCCCCTCTGGACCAGAGGTGAGTGCCTGGGTCCAACCCGGACCGTATCCCTGGCCACCAACCACTCCTGAGAGGCCTGCCCAACTTGGCACCAGGTTCTGGCCACCGGGCAGCTCCCCTTCTAGCCCCACCGGGAGGGATCCCCATTTCCAAGCCCCCGGCAGCCCCTGCAGTCTCCGCGCCCTGCCCCCACGCCCATCTGCCCAAGACCCCACCCACTTCCTGAGACTTAGAGACCGGCCCCCAGCTCCCAGCCTGCCCCCGAAGACTTCCCTTCTGGACCAGAGGTGAGTATCCGGGTCCAACCCGGACCGCATCCCTGGCCACCAGCCACCCCGGGAGGACCTCCCCAGCTTGGCGCCGGGTTCTGGCCACCGGGCAGCTCCCCTTCTAGCCCCACCGGGAGGGATCCCCATTTCCAAGCCCCCGGCAGCCCCTGCAGTCTCCGCGCCCTGCCCCCACGCCCATCTGCCCAAGACCCCACCCACTTCCTGAGACTTAGAGACCGGCCCCCAGCTCCCAGCCTGTCCCCGACTGCCATTCTGGACCAGAGCTTGCCCCTGACTTCCCTTCTGGACCAAAGAGTTGGACAAGAGAACTCCCTTTTGGACAAGAGAGAGAGTCCTCCTGAGTCTGTCAGATCTTTGTGAAACAAGTCCACTGATAAGACCAAGAAGGAATCACAAGGAGATGGGCAGACGTCAAAGCAGAAGTACATACAGCAAAATGAAGAGCAATACAGCATCACCAGAACCTAGCTCGCCTCCAACATCTAGACCTGAACACCAAAAATTGGAAGAAGCAGAAGAAAGTAGCCTTATGAGTAACTTCATGAAGAAGGTAGAGGCGTGTGTAGAGGAAAAGACAAGAAAATTGGAAGAACGCTGTAAACAACTAGAGGAAAGGGCAAACAAATTAGAAGAAAACAATAAAGCCCTCCAAGAAAACAATAAAGTCCTGGAAGAAAACATTAAAATCCTGGAAGAAAACAATAAAGCACTGAAAGAAAACCATGAAAAAGCAATGAAACAAACAAAGGAAACAGTCCAAGATCTGAAAAGGGAAATTGAAAAAATGAAAAAGACACAAACAGAGGGAATGCTGGAAATAGAAAACCTGAGTAAAAGATCAGGAACTTCGGATGCAAGTATAACCAAAAAACACTGATGGCCAGTGACCAGGCAGGAAGTATAGGCGGGACAAAGAGAGAGGAGAATTGGGGAAACAGGAAGAAGGAGGAGAGACACTGCAGCCACCGCCAGGAGATGCAACCTGTAAAGACGCCGGTAAGCCACCAGCCACGTGGCAAGTTATAGATTTATAAAAATGGGTTAATTTAAGATAAAAGAACAGTTAACAGGAAGCCTGCCATGGCCATACAGTTTATAAGTGATATAAGCATCTGAGTGATTATTTTATAAGTGGATTGTGGGACTACGGGGCTTGGGGAACCTGGAGAGAAGCCGCTCCAGCAACATAGAACCATTGTTCAAATATAGGATGAAAGTCATGCAGAGGAAAAGCCAATGCATTGAACATGGTCAGGGGCAGAGCAGAAAGTAGCTGGAGTCTTAGTGCACATTAAGCAGCTGGTCACTGCTACCCCTGATCTTGCTTTATTAGACAAGGGGATATTTACCGACTTTATTATTGTTATTCTGTTTTCTATTAGCTGTAGAGCTGAACACATTTCTAACACTTCAGAATCAAAGGTAAAAATTACAACTATGTATGTGCATAATTTTACATGGTCTTACTCCACCCTTTTCTTGGACTATTCTGTCAATCTGGACTGCCTTTTGCTTGACTTAAAGAGTATCCAAGCCTGACAAGACTCCCATGTAACCAATTCTGACATCAAGAATTTATTATTTGAAAGGCAATGCAGCAGGCATAAAAATCCTCAAGGTGCAGTCCCTTGCTCTGCAAGCTTTGGTTTTAGGGCAAAGGAGAAAATTTTACTAAATTCTTTTGACCTAACTTATACTAGGATCCCTGATGTCACAGGTTTGATACTGTGGAATCTGATGTTCAAGGGGGAGAGATCAGAAATAGGGAAGTCAGGTGAGAAGTGACCGCTGTCATTTAGTCTGGGGCTGTGTCTGTTGTAGACCATTATCTTAGTATGTGCTACATTTGTTCATGTTGCATTTGTTTAACTCTGTGAAGCTGTGTTACTGTGCCTATCTAAAACACCTGATGGACTAATAAAGAGCTGAATGGTCAATAGCAAGGCAGGAGAAAGGATAGTCAGGAGCCAGCCACCCAGCCAGCCATGGAGTAGGAGTTAAAGTAAGAGATACAGAAGTAAGAGAAAGGTAAAAGTCCATAGGCAAAAGGTAGATGGGATAATTTAAGTTAAGAAAAGCTGGCTAGAAACAAGCCAAGCTAAGGCCAGGCATTTATAAGCAATAATAAGCCACTGTGTGTGATTGATTTGGGAGCTGGGTAGCAGGCCGCCAAAGAGCCAAGAGAACCCAAAGAGAAAAAACAACTAACAAGTGTCCACAGCATAGTCTAGACCAAGAGATGGCATCACTAGGTATCTGACTATGGGATAAGAGGAGTTCATCTGCATTTTCAAGGACATTTGGCTTTTTACTGGAACAATTGGCTTTTCAGCTGCTTTCCTCTATTTTGATGATCTTGCTTGCTAAAATCACCTGTTCTTATATCAAATATCTAAAAGCAAGAAAGCAAACAAGCTGATTAAGCTCCTATGGAGTGCTTAGTGGAGGGAGGGTGGCTTAGTGGCGCCCAGAACTGGCTGTGCTACTTACACATGAGAATTTGTACCTTGGCAAGCTACTGAACACCTCTGTGAAGACAATCTATTGTCTACAAAATGGGGATAAAAGTAGTACATTGTTTTGTAATGCTTCTAAAGTGACTGAATGCAATGGTATTCATGCAATGGTGACTAGTACATACTCAGTGAATATCAGCTATTGTGTGTACCACGTTGGACAAGGACACTGGGAATGCAAAGGGAGAGGCAAAGAACAATGGGATTGTAGCCTGCCGCTTAGGAGTTTAACAGTATTGGGGGCTGGATATGAAGCAGGCAATTAAATTTACTGATGTTTCCTGAGAAAAGGGACAGAATTAGGACAGCTCTAACTGAAGAGATTCCAGCATGCAGTATCTGGCTCTGCAGGATTCGAGGTAAGTTTTCTTTGTGATGAGTTCTAGTGCTTGTACACACCTATGACCCTTCCCAGGCCAACTCGAGCAATGTGAAGCAAGGTTCACTTAAACTAGATTGAGAAAACTGAGTTCAATTTTAAGTGAACTCGGATCAAGCTCATTTGGAAGCACTACTTGGGAAGGTTATGGAAACTTAAGGACAGTAAGCCAGAGATGCCTTTTGTGAAAGACTGGTATTTGTTTTCATTTTATTTCTTATAGAGGCAGCACTGTTTTTTTCGTTGCCAACAATCTTGGTAATTTTATATAGATGCATTGTTAATCTCAGTCCTATGTGATGTATATGTCCAGACACTAATTTGTTAATTTTTGAGTTTTCTGAGACTGGGTTACATCATGACACGTATGTAAATATGTAAACTTCATGCTGTGCTTATTCAACACATTAGACTTAGCTACTAAGACCCCCTCTGTCCTTCCCCTTTCCCACTACATGATATTGTTCAGAAGAATGCTTTGGCATCATACAAATGATATTTTAAAAAGAAATGAGAATTTGTTTCCTTCTGACAATGGAGGCTGTTAATTTGAAGCATCAGGTAAACCATTCTTTGAGCCTCGGTCCTTTAATTTGAGCAAAGCTCTGCAGTCAGGCATGGTAAATTGTTGATTCTAGATTCATAGAATCTTTGAGCATCCAAATAGCCAGGCTTGAAGTCCCTTTCTTGTGTTTCCTCCTTTCATCTGCTATGGCAAGTATGTTTGGGTCACAGAGACATCCTGCTGTTTTAGTATGAAGAGGGGTGGATGGGCTTGTGGCAGTTCCTTTCTTTTGGAACAACCTCCGTCTGTGGGCACACATTCTGAGGTGGGAGGGGTGAGGACAAGGAAGGGGAGGGTGACTAATCACCTCTTCAGGGATGCAGCTGTAGATCTTCATTCCTTCTGTCTCCAGAGTATAAAGGTGAGCTTCTTTGTTATTTACCATCATCCTTTTGTGTGTTTGGAGCAAGAGAGGCTAGATACAGAACAGATGGGCATGTTGAGGAGGAACCAAGGAAACCATTGTCAAAGTGTATCCCAGGAGTTATGCTGTAATGAAGTGAAAACCAGTCCTTGAAATTAGAATGAGATTTGAACTTGTCTTTTTAATAGGGTTCCAAGTAAGTTGCAAATAAGAATTTTTGACAGCAAAAGAGACATTAAGTAGACTTTTAACAGTACAGAGTCTTGCTTATACGTATGACTCACAAACACATTAGTGTTAATTCAGTTGGTAGTAAGATTATTGAAATGTAAAAAAAAAACCCACAACAACAGCAAAACCAAGATAGTTACTTTTTCCACTTTTTTTTGGTAATAGAGGAAAATTGAACTGTGAAACTTTATAGATGATCAGGATACTACAATAACTTCATAATTAAAATTTACTATTTGATATGCTTGAAATGCCTATAAATGCCCAAGTACGTTTAAGAAAAGAAGGAAAGGGAAAAGAAAGGAGGGAAGGAGAAAGAAGAAATAAGCAACAGGGATAAGGAGAGAGCCCGGTGGGTCAAGGGCTTCCTGTGTAAGCATGAAGACCAAGTTCAGATTCCTCATCACCCACAGTCTGGTGTGGTGATGCACATCTCTAATCCTAATGCTGCAGAGATGGGCACAGGAGGGTCTCTGGTGGGCAGCCCAGGCTCAGTAAAGACATATACATACATATCACACACACGCACACGCACACGCACACGCACACGCACATCAAAAACAAATGGAGCTGGCACCTGGAAGGTCAGCGTGTGAAGGTGGCAGCAGCAACACTGTTGCTTTGGGGACCACCGCAGAGCACACACATGACCCCAGCCTGGGGTAGTGCTATAACTGGGTATGGACCCTCCCTCATCTTCTTATTTAAATGGGGACCCACACTATCTCATTCAGGATACTGATTTTATTTCGCCAAGTGGAGCTAACAAAACCTGAGGCAGATTTGAGCTTGTTTTCTTCACCACTGGACAATGTTGTGTGACAGGGGCTGCATTTGGGGCAAAGAACGGTCCTTGGCTAGGATTGAAGGAAACCCAGAATATGGCCAGAATAAAACCAAGAAACATACAGATTTTGAATATAGTGACTAGGCAAGGACACTTTGGGCTAATACTCTAGGTTCCCTGGCTTTGCTCTAGAGTACATTTGGTGTTATCATTTAGTGTACACAGGGTGCAGAAGGTGACCTCAATTCAGTAGCAGCTAGAACCATGATGGGAATGTTGTACAAATGTACAGGTGGTCTTTGAACAGTAGCATGCAGTGCCCTGTCAGGACTGACACTCACCAGTCTATGCACTGTACTATATAATTGGGAGTACATGAAAGCTTCCCTGCTCCAACAGTCACTCTGAAGATTTTTGTCACCTCAGGAATGGGGGACAGTTCCTAGTCATCCAGATTAATTAATAAGTCAATCTGTAGATTCTTTCTATCTTGTATCTATAAATCCTTTGAACATTGGAGACTCTTGATATTCTGTGAGGAAGATCATGGATGGTTAGTCTGCACTGCACTGCACTTCTTGTCCTTAGTGAGTGGAAGCCAAACCCTTCGGTTGCTCACTGAGTATGTGTTCTCTTCTCCTTTGGGAATGATCTTACACCCATTTTCTCTCCTACTCCCAAACTGGAAAACCACTCTCCAAATTCAGGCCATACTTATTTTCAACATTTTTAGCACTGTGTTTGCTCATTTAAAAAAAATCTAAAACTAGTGTTGCCTGTATTACAAATAAAGGATGAAGCTAGAAAAAAATGAAGTGAAGAGTAAATGAGGAAGACACTTGACATTGATCTATTTGTGTTCATCTGCATGTGTATACACACACACACACACACACACACAGAGATAGACAAACAGACAGACAGACACACACACACACACAGGCACAACTAACTGCTTCTTTATCTTGAAGTTGTGTAATGGATTTACTTAAATTATTTTTATTTATAAATTTTGATTTGTTAATGAGTATTGATCGATATATCATTTATCATCTATCCATCCATTCAGAGCCAGAGAATGAATGTTGCTAGATTTTGTCATATCTATCTTTCTTTGAATTGACCTCATCCATAATCAAACTTGGTGACAATGACACTCAGCCTAATGTGTCTACTTAAACGCATTTGTATCTAAGTTTGTAGTGAAAAGGGAGAAATGAATGATTAATTCCCTTGATTTTCAGGAATCATTGGAATTAGAAGACATTTCTATCACTGTGCTCATATCCATGGCCAGTTTTATGATTACTACCGTAGCTCTCCAGGTGCTGTGCTCCATCTCAATGTGCATTATTTGAGTGATTGGGTTTCCCATAATTGACATAATAAAATATTTTATGATGGAGTAGAGACGACTTCTCAATTGCTAGGTGTTAAATGGTATGAGAACATTTGAATGGAAGTGAAATTTTCTCTTTTGTTTTCAAGGCTCATGAACAAAGATGGAAGTTTTTGATAATAGTATCCAAGGACATTTGAGCATGAAAAGTGTACAAGGTACTATGTAAGTGTCTGTCAGGAGAATCAACAAGACGTGGCCTCCAAGTATGTGAGACTCATAATATAAACATAAAACCTGGCCATTCACCTTTTGCTCAAAAGTGGACAGAGCCTGCTCTAACCTTCTAAAGGATGTGGGCCACCATATCTCTGGCCCAGTCTGCCAATTATTTTCAGAGAAACAAGTGATTTCCATGCTCAAATTGAGTCATTAGTTTTCTGCTATATCATTTTACTGTTAGGCCAGAAGCTGCCCTTTAAGCCATATTTATTATCATTCTTTTATTAAATATCCACAAGTTGGAAAATAATTCTCTTTAAAGGATGACCTTTTATCTTCAGTAGCTGTCCAGCATCTGTGTAATTGTTTTGTAGCCATAGACAACTATGATATGGCTTCTAGGACTCAATACTAAAGTATTTGATAAATTACACACATTATGAAGTTTCATTATTCAAATCATTTTGAGAATTTTTCTCTTAATTAATGATATTTTATTAGATACCATTTTTTTTAAAATTTTATTTTATTTTACAATACAATTCAGTTCTACATATCAGCCACGGATTCCCTTGTTCTCCCCACTTCTGCCCCCCTCCCCTTCCCCCCAGCCTACCCCCCATTCCCACCTCCTCCAGGGCAAAGCCTCCCCCAAGGACTGAGATCAGCCTGGTAGACTCAGTCCAGGCAGGTCCAGTCCCTCCTCCCAGGCCGAGCCAAGTGACCCTGCATAAGCCCCGGGTTTCAAACAGCCAACTCATGCAATGAGCACAGGACCTGGTTCCACTGCCTGGATGCCTCCCAAACAGATCAAGCCAATCAACTGTCTCACCCATTCAGAGGGCCTGATCCAGTTGGGGGCCCCTCAGCCATTGGTTCATAGTTCATGTGTTTCCATTTGTTTGGCTATTTGTCCCTGTGCTTTATCCAACCTTGGTCTCAACAATTCTTGCTCATATAAACCCTCCTCTTTCTCAATAATTGGATTCCCGGAGCTCCACCCGGGGCCTAGCCATGGATCTCTGCACCCAGTTCCCTCAGTCATTGGATGGGGTTACTAGCATGACAATTAGGGTGTTTGGCCATCCCATCACCAGAGTAGGTCAGTTCGGGCTGTCTCTTGACTATTGCCAGCAGTCTATTGTGGAGGTATCTTTGTGGATTTCTGTGGGCCTCGCTAGCACTTTGCTTCTTCCTATTTTCATGTGGTCTTCATTTACCATGGTCTCCTATTCCTTGTTCTCTCTCTCTGTTTTTGATCCAGCTGGGATCTCCCGTTCCCCCAAGCTCTCTTTCCCTCGACCCTTGCCCTTCATTCCCCACTCATGTCCAGGCTGTTCATGTAGATCTCATCCATTTCTCCGTCATTGGGTGATTCCCGTGTCTTTCTTGGGGTCCTGTTTTCCAGGTAGCCTCCCTGGTGATGTGAGTAGCAGTCCAGTCATCCTTGTTCCACATCTAGTATCCTCCTATGAGTGAGTACATACCATGTTTGTTTTTCTGAGTCTGGGTTACCTCACTCAGGATGATTTTTTTCTAGATCCATCCATTTGCCTGCAAACCTCATGATGTCATTGTTTTTCTCTGCTGAGTAGTATTCCATTGTGTATATGTACCACATTTTATTTATTCATTCTTCAGTTGAAGGGTATCTAGATTGTTTCCAGGTTCTGGCTATTACAAACAATGCTGATATGAACATAGCTGAGCAAGTGCTCTTGTGGTATGATTGAGCATTCCTTGGGTATATGCCCAAGAGTTGTATAGCTGGATCTTGGGGGAGATTGATTCCCAATTTTCTAAAAAAGCGCCATATTGATTTCCAAAGTGGTTGTACAAGCTTGCATTCCCACTAGCAGTGGAGGAGACTTCCCCTAGTTCCACATCCTCTCCAGCATAAGGTGTCTTCAGTGTTTTTGATCTTAGCCATTCTGACAGGCATAAGGTGGAGATACCATTATTTTTTATTGGATACCAGAGTTTTGCTTGTGTACATAGGATTTTATCATTTGGGGAATATTGAGAAAATTTTATTCTTTACCTACCTACTTCTGGTATTAACTCATTATACAAATGACCCAAAAATAAAACCATGTATTTGGAGCTGTGTCCAGTATCTGTAACTGACATTTAGTTTTGAAAATCAGGTCAAATTTGAACATTGGGATACATTGGTTTGTAAAATTTGAGAAAATTCAAGAATGTCAATGGCCACAAGGACTGTCCTACATAGATATGATATTAAGGTAGTTTTTAATACCCTGACAGTTATAGGAAGACAAAATAAGATTCATTTTAAAAACAGAAGTGAAAAATATTCAGAAAAGATTTAAAATGCCACAACAGTATCTATTTAATCAGAAAAGACCATATGTGGTCACTATATTAAAAATATCTTGCCGGGCGGTGGTGGCGCACGCCTTTAATCCCAGCACTCGGGAGGCAGAGCCAGGAGGATCTCTGTGAGTTCGAGGCCAGCCTGGGCTACCAAGTGAGCTCCAGGAAAGGCGCAAAGCTACGCAGAGAAACCCTGTCTCGAAAATCCAAAAAAAAAAAAAAAAAAAAAAATCTAACAACTTATAGGCCTGTAATATACATACATATGTGTGTGTGTATGTAGATGTATGTTTGAAACTATCAGAAGCCTAGAAATATAAAAATACAATTTATTATAAGTCTGGGCATAGAAAAAGCTATATAAGGTGAGTATGATATTCTCAAGTATGCTAAGTAGTGAGTTCAGATTAACTGAGGATAGAGGTAGGCTGATACATGCTGAAGAGATTCCATGGGGTGGGGCATGTAAGAGACATGAGGGACTAGTGGCTTTAGATAGGCCTACAGAGAGGAACGGAATCTGTATTCCAGAGAAGGATAAGCCAAGACAAAGGCAGAAAAAGTTTTTCTACAGCATGTTTTATGAGATGAAATGTGGGCATAAGAGTTAGGTTGTTCATGTGGATAGAGCCTGAATGCTTCATTGCACTTGTTACAGTATTGCCACAGAACAAGTAATACATGTCCACGTAGACACATTTAAGATAAATATGCTTCCCATAATCCACTTTTCACTTACACTTTCATGTCCCTGATTATCATGTATAATCTGTGAATACTGCAACAGCTGTAAAAAGCAGTGGCAGAGGGAGGTGGTGACAGTGTCTATTAGATGTCTATGTGTATTGTGGACATACACATATATTAAAGCATGACTCTTGGTTAATGAGTCTATGACATGTATAAGTTGATCCCTCTTTAACTCTATTAGCTTAGATATAAATAAGAATAATAATATCCTACTACAGGTAACTATGTACCTCCCTGTTCACCCACACATACAATTGACTGGAAGATTCTCAAGGGGAGAGTCTCCATTGTGCTAGCATGTAGAATGAACTAGTGGTCAGTTCATGCTGCTATAAGAGATGCTGTAGACTGTATGGCTTACATAACATATGTTTATTTCTTGCAGAATGGGAAATCTAAGGTAAGGGTCCCTTGGGGGTAATGGCCCTTTTCCTGACTTTCCAGTCTGCTTTCTTACTATGTGCTCAGAATAGAGAAAGGAGTCCTGAGTGTCTCCTCTTTTTATAATGACACTAATCTCATACTGTCATTTATATAGCCCCATATTTATGATTGCTTATAAACCCAATTATTCCCCCAAAGCTCTAGTTTTTGTCTCATTGGAAGTTTTAAGAGATGAATGAGGGGGCACACAAAAATTCAGTCCATAATAGAATTAAACAAGTATTTCTGCTACAGAAGCTTGAATGGACTATTTTTATGACCAAATGAATTGCATAACAAATAAAAAGTTTATAGACAGAATAATGCATAGATGAGGGAAGAATCTTTTTATTCTTCTATTTCTTTGCCACTTCTAGGCTGGGGAACCACTAATTTCTGGGGGGAGAGTCTTTCCTACTGTAAATTCAGGTCTCCCAGCTTAGGCAAGGTTGTTGCTGCACAGATGTTTCCCGAGGACCATGAAACCCATTTCCTTTTTATTCACAAGAAACTGAACTTTCCCCCAGTCAATTTGCATATAGGCAAGACTATTTTACTGAATTCTAGCTGTCATTACAGGGCAGACATGTTATGCAGGCATAGCCTCTAAAATCCCTAGCCATTGTCCCGAAAGTTGACAAGGTTCTTCATATGCCCTGAGATGGTTGATCTCAATGAAGGCACCTGTAAGTCAGCCCAGCTGGATCTGGAATCAACCAAGAGACAAGCCTCTGGGAAGATCTGTAGGGACACTTTTAAGAAAGACTTAACAGAAGGAAGAAGACTCTTCTCTAAGGTAGGCACACCTTCTAGCAGTGACAGCCCAGACAGAAAGATACCTGAGGGAAGAACAGTTGCTGTTTTTCACTTGTTGGCTTTTGCTTCTTGTTGGGGAGTGCATTGCTAACACTGGAACCCAGCATCAGACAGTCTTCCCACCTCGACTGAAGACCAGCAGCAACTTTCCAGGAGTCCTCCAGGCCTTCAGTGTCAGATTGGACTGCTGAAGTACCTGGTTTGTGGGCTGAGCAATTGCCAAGTTTTTGAGTCAGCATGCATATGTCCATTGTTGAACTACCTAGCCAGTCTAATAATCCCCTTCCTATAAAATATACTCATTCTAGAATATATATGCATTTCTAGATGAGCTCCATTCTCTAGAGAACTACGAATAATACATCCCTGTGCCCCTTTGCTGACTGAATGACATCTGTAGACAATGAAGCTGTGTTAGGAAGCTCTCCTTGAGGGCCAGTGGTAGCCAAATGTCCCACACTAAGAAAATCCATCAACACAGTATATTGTCTAGATGCTGTGAGTCAGAGGACAACAGTGTAACCAGGGTGGTTCCTTCTGAAGGTTGAGATATGTTCCTGGTCTTACTTCTGTTTTCCCTGTGTCTTCATGTCATTTTTCCCTCTTTGTATGTCTGTTTTCAAATTTTCTGCACTTACAAAGACACTGGTCATTTTGAATTAAGGTTCACCTTAATGGCTGTATTTGAACTTTTCCTCTGTGACTGTCACATTCCTTTTGTTCTGTTACAGAAGGAGGGAGCCAAAAAGATATATGATGACCACAGGGCAGATGTGGTAGAGGCACTTTGAAGGGACCATCACATCTGCTTTCTTTTCCAACAGCCTCTTTTACAGTTAGGCGAAGACACATAACTGGGTTCTGACCAGTGTAATATGGGTAGGATGGTGCATACCCCCTCTGAGCCTGACCTCTGAAAAAGCTCCTAAATTCTCCAGATACCTCTTTCCCCATCCTCTGGATGTATGATTCCAGGGTGTTCTTGCAGCTGCTGCTGCTGCTGCAAGGTGGAGACTTGGTCACTGAGTACAGGGCTCAGATTCAAGCCTCTCAACTGACCTTTACCCTCCCTGTCATACTACCCTCCCCAAACTGTGACACATGCAAGAAACACCCTGCTGCTGTGTTGAGTCCCTGAGGTTTGAGGCTGCTTTTTTGTTATAGCACAGGACACAGAGTTATGGATGCAAGCCCTGCTGCCATTGTCCTTTTAGTCTGTCTCTGGTCTGTCCTTCTCATATCTGCTATGAAGGCCTCTTTAGCGGGCGGGCACTGGTGCCATTGGATCATTTTATCCTGTTCCCGGTTAGTCCTTATGTCTTCCACGAAGACCTCTTTAGTGAGCATTGCTGCCATAGCCTACACTCAATTTTAAGGCTCCAAACGGATGCCACTCTTCCCTTCTACTTCTATGTATTCCAATTCCTTGAGAAGTGGTCTGCTATAACAATTTTAATTGCTACCTCTGTGCATCTTTCCAGTTTTGATGTCCCTCTTGAATTCCAGAACCAAATTTCTACTTAGCTACTGAGTATCACCCCATAATCAAGTTAAATTTGATTTCTTGCAGAAGAAATCAAGTAAGAAATACATTACAGCAGCTGTCATCTTTGCATCAAAATATGTGCCCTCTTCTCTAGACACTAGGATCCCGAACTTTCCTGGAATCTGGAGATTTGAAAGACATTTTCAACTTCTTCTGCCACCTGGCCTTTCATCTCCACTTTGCACCTAACACAGTTGTCACTTTTGTCCTTTGGTGTCCTTTATCAGCCAGGACTGCCTCACCTCGTTTCTCCTGCATTTGCTGATCCATCTTGCTCTGTGTTCTTTCTAATCAAGTCTGTCCTTTGATGCTTTCAGAATTTCATTAAAGTCATGGCTGGACCACAGCACCCCTCATCTGAGAAGTTCTGGACTCATTTCATCATCTACAAAATAAACCCACATTATGAAAACCTAGCCATTTTTATTCATTAGCTCAGCCTATAACCTTGACCCTCTCATGTACATTCCAGCTACTTTAGTCTCTTAGGAATTACATTTATTTATTTATTTATTTATTTATTTATTCATTCATTCATTCATTCATTCATTTATTTAGTGTGTGTGTGTGTGTGTGTGTGTGTGTGTGTGTGTGTGTGTGTGTGTGTTGGGGAGGGAGCATACCACAGCAAATATGTGAATACCAGAGGACAACTTGTGGGAGCTGCTCCTCCCCTTCTACCACGTGGAGTCTCCAGATCTAACTCAGTTCATTAGGCTTGATGGCAAGCGCTAACTACTACACCATCTCACTGGCTGGAGTCTTAGTCTTTTCTACATTGCCGCTCCTACTTTAACAACCTCCATTATCCTATAGGTTACCAAAATAGGTTCTTAAGTAGAGAGGCTTATGGATTATCTACTTCATAGTCACCAGGGAACTTTAAATAGATTCTATTTTTAGGCCACACTCTAGACACTGTGGCCTTCTTAATGTATTTCACATTGATGATGTAATAAGAATTATATTAAGGAAAAATGTAGGGGCTTTAACAACAATATGGATGCTAGGGAGATTTCAGGATCGACTGAATCATAGTCTTCATAGATAGAAATTTTCTAAGTATTTCTCACATGACTGGCAAGCTGAAACCAAAAAAAAAAAAAAAAAAAAAAAGAATAGAACACAGTAAATTAGTCTCTCATATCCGTAGAAGATTGGTTCTAGATCCCTTGCAGCTACCTAAATCTATGGATGGTCAAGTCATGTTGCTCATATAAAATGGCACCAACTTTACACATTGCTACATACATCCTCTAAATCAATCATTTCTAGGTTACTTATAATACAGTATGGTATAGCATACATGTTAAATACATACTTGTATTATGTTGTGTAGGCTATGCTGACAGGGAAAAAGTCTATATATGATCAGTATAAATTCAATTTGTTTCTGGAATAGTTTCAATCTGTAACTGATGGAAAGCCTACAGATGTCGAGGGCAGACTATATTAAAAATGAGTTCTAAATAATTTTGCCAAGGGAAAGAAAAGGGCAATACCACTGTGAAATTACAGAAGATAATTTTTGAGTCAGCACATTTATAAAAATCTAAATACATTAGGATCTGGACTTGGGGAAAGAAAAGTTCTTTATTTATATGGGATCTCCACCATTGGAAAATATATGAAGAAAGCAAAGTTGACTTTCTCAAAGTAGCCAAATTGTTAGAATACACCTTACGCTTAAATTACATTATCATAAATGCCACATCTAGCAATAAAGAGCATATGTGCTCAGGGAACTGCTCCTCATAACAGACAAGAGACAAAGCATGCTGGCAAATGATTAAAGCAAGAAAACACACAGAGACGGGATGACAGAGTCATTTGTGTCCAACTGGCTGTATATTCCAACTGCCCATCCTGTCAAGTGGGACGGACAGCCAGAGACAAAAGATCCATTAAGAACACCATTCTCTCTGGTCTAGACTTTATGTTTCTGCCCTGGACGAAAAGAACTGAAGCCACAATCCAATAGCTCATAATAACAAATGAGCAAATGGAGGGAAAAGGATTGTGACTTCAGGACTCTCCATTCTGACCTTAGAAAATGAGTGGGAGAATCACATCCATTTTGCTTTTGTCCCTAGCTGCAGCAACTGGCAAACCAGTGAATGCTCACAGTAAGTCATTTATGGTAAGATGCAGCCACCGTAGGAATGGCATATTTTGAGATATGAGCAAATGTTTGGATCTAAGCGGTCTTTAGTGACTTATTTTTTTTTTAACTTTAACTAGGATGATTATCGTTTTAAGGAATTCCATATCTTGGAAAGGGTTAACAGCATAGTGTTTTGAAACCAGATCTGGTCTGTTTTTCAAGCTGTGCTGTATTTAGTGATATATTTAGTTCTGCAGATGTCTTGAGTCTGTCATTGGAATTGGACTTTCCCATCAAAACCAGACACTGCTTCTCAAGCAGCCAGAATGGAAGGCTCTGTGTGGCATGGTTGGCCATTGTCATTTTGTTTCCCACTCTAAGTGACAATACAAAAGACACGATGTAGTCGCGCTTCTGTGTCTCTGGCCTGACAGCCATTTCAACGTTCATTGTGCAATGCAGTTTATAGGGTCCACATTTGGGTTGGTCTTGAATAGGGAAATTTTCTGGGAATTGTTTAATTCATTCTCAAAGTTTTAAAAAGGTGCAGGAATGAGAATTTAAAAACACTGACAGGGATTTATTTATATTCTCTCCAGAGCAGAGTTGTAAATGGAGGGGAGGAAGGGGGGATGTGATATGAAAGGAAAGCATTTAAGGTTCTAGTGGCTTAAGATTCTGTAAGGAGACTCTAGTCAAGGGATGGGAACTCAAGACCCAAGAAACTCTGGCTTGTATATTAGCTTGGAATGAATAAAAGCAGAGATCTATCTTTAAAATAAATCAGGGACTGCACTTAACAGTGCTTCAGGAATCATTGAGTATGGCAAAAGAGCCAAGCATGTGTCTCATCTGACTGAATAGATGAAAAAAAAATCATTCAGGGTAAAATGGTTTTCTATTGCTATTGTGTTATTTTGTCCAATCCCCCCACCCAAGGTGTGATTTACATAACAAAGTTAGAAAAAAGATTCCAGGCCTAATTATCACTTTCAAAATAGAATCTGGAAATCAGCCATTAGTGCCTGAAGATTACAGATTGTTTTTTCAAAAAAGCAAAGCTTGAGTTCAGCTCAGAAGTTACCCTTAAAAACTGTATTGTATTGTTTTCCCACACCAAATCAAATGTCTTTTTGGCATCAAAGAAGGCAGCTCCCGAGCTAATTCATAACTCAAATGCTGTCAATTTAGGCTCCACTAAAGCTGTAGCTTTTTAAAGTCAGAAAGATAAAGGACAGTTGTGTCTGCATTGTTTCTAATGACAAGTTGCCTGTGTGGTTTTCTTCATTTTGTAAAGACCAAGACAGTAATTGGAAACCAAAAATGCATTCTTTCTCTTCCATCGATGGTCTATCACAGAGACAGCAGATGTGTATTTTAATACACTTTCTCTGGGCCTAACTACCTAAAGTGACAGTCTTGTTTGTGTGTTCCCCAACTGTGAAAGGGGGTACAGGCCACTATCTTTTCCTGAAAAGACCAGAGTTGATAAAAAATGGAAATTTGTTATAATAATGACAATGATAAAAAGTGTGTGTGTGTGTGTGTGTGTGTGTGTGTGTGTGTGTTTGTATGTGCGCGTGTGTGCCTGCCTGCCTATGTATCTGTGTCTGTGTACACCAGAGGACAACATTGGGTTCATCCCCAGGAATGCTGTTTACCTTATGTCAGACATTGGCCTGAAGCTCACCAATTAGGCTAGACTGGCTGACTAGCAAGTCTCAGGGATCCTTCTGTTTCTGATTCTCCAGTGCATGTACAAGTGCACTCTAGAATATTAGGCATTTTTATGTGGGTTCTGGCTAGTGCGATAGTTGCTTTAGCAACTGAGCCCCAAAATCTGAATGTCTTGCACACTAAGATGACACTCTCTTTAATCTCATGGGATGTTTGTCAATCAACATGCAGGTTCACTAAAATTCATTACAGTTATCTTTAGGTTGCATGTGTGTGTAGTATGTCTCACTGTGCATATGCAAATGTCCAAAATCTGAACAAGCTTATAACAGGAAGGGATGTATTCTCTCCTCCCTCCCTCCCTCCCTCCCTCCCTCCCTCCCTCCCTCCCTCCCTCCCTCCCTCCCTCCCTCCCTCCCTCCCTTCCTCCCTCCCTTCATTCCTCTCACCTCTTCCTTCTTCTCTCTCTCCTCTTCTCCTCTCCCTCCCCTCTTGTTCTCTCTTTCTTTCACTGGGAAGGTCTCATATAGTCTAAGCTGACTTCAAATTCTCTATGTCACTGAGGATGACCTAGAATTTCTGATCTTCCTACCTCTATTGTTCAAGTTCCCAAGTGCTGGTATTACAGTCCTGTGCCACCACATCCAGCCAAATAAGAAAACCTTAATATGGCCAGGTGGTAGTGGTGGTGCATGCCTTTAATCTCAGCACTCGGGAAGCAGAGCCAGGTGGATCTCTGAGAGTTCAAAGCCAGCCTGGTCTACAGAGCACCAAAGCTACATAGAGAAACCCTGTCTTGGAAAAAAAAAGAAACGAAAAGAAAACCTTAGTATGTAATAGAAATTCTCCCATGAGACTTTTTGAGAGGATTAAATGAGTAAATAATGTCTTATAAATAGAAAGCCCACTAAATATTTATCATATTCCAACATGCTTTCTGCATTGAACATTCACTTAGCAAGACTCAGATCCTATCTATAAAAGAATGTTTATTATTCTTTGTCATATATATATATGAAACAAGTAGAAAAAACTTAAGTGTAGAAGTCCTGGAAATGAATACAAATATATGTTTTCAGTGTGGTTAATGATTTAAACATTTATTCAAGGAAATATAAAAAGGCATCCTATTCTGCAGGAGTGTAGATGTTTTAGGGCAATTTTATGTCCATAATAAGCCAGCGGCAATCCAAAATGCTCTGTGAGTGTGAAATAAAATTGCATGGCTGTTTGGGGCTTCTCTTCTATAGACTGTAGTTACCCATTTTTTATTAAAAAACATTCCTTTCTGTACTCTCCAGAAGGACTAAGATCATGAGATTGACTATTATTGTGAGTTCAGGTATCATCAGAAAGTCCCAAGAAATTCCAACTCAGAATACAGTGGATAAAACTCTGTTGCTCACATTTTAAAAATTTGCCAAACTCTTCTTGCATAGAGGTGCTGTGTAAGAAATCAGGGATAAAAAGGAAAAAGTAGAATTCTGTTTTAAAAGATCTCAAGGACTGCCAGCAACAAGTGATAATGAAACAGCTCAATTTACCCAACTATGTTAATACACACATAATTTACCCAAGTATGTTAGCACACACTTATACTTCCATATTTAGGAGCTGAGACGGGAACATGCTTAGCTGAGGGACAGGCTGTGCTCCATAGTTTGAGCCTGACCCGAGCTGCATAATGAACTCCCCTCCCTCCCTCCTTGTCTGTCTGTCTGTCTTTGTCCCTCTTCCTCTTACACACACTCTATTGAGTGATTACCATACTTCTTGCTTTTATTATTTTCTTTACTCCTCTTAGAAAGTCTTCTACATAAATACTTATTTCTAAGTCCATTTTGAAAATGCGGAAAGATCAAGGTCTCATTAATTAAGGAATTTGTGTTTGGGACATTCTATGTCTCACAGTAATTGGGAAAAAATGCACAGAAAATGTGATGGACTAAAGATAACTGGATCTCTATAATGCTTATGGTACACTGAATATCATGTTGTGATATACATGTATATTTAAAGCATTTAATCCAAATAATGTACCTCAGAATTGTATGTAGTTAGCCTCAGATAATCGAGAAGAGATGTAATGATTGGAGATGTGAGAGAGATTCCCTGCACATTGCCCATTTTTTCAGGTATTGACTAAAGAACTGTAATCTGTGTCTTCCTGGTTTCTAAGCCCCAATTTCCCCCACCACAAGTGGTTTGGAGAAGATGAGGGAGGAGAGAGATGGTGTGCCTTGTTGGTGACCAAGTAGCCGCCCCCAAGATTTCAGTAGAAGAATATCAGATTTGTGTTTCAGAAAGAGCAATCGGCAGCACTGTAGAAGAATGGTTCTACCTTATTTTTATTTAGTAATTACATTGACTACAGACCACACCACTTAATGTGGGCACTTATTTATATTCCTCCTCTGTATTTACCCCATGATATTGTTATCTCAATTCAACTATAGGTGATCTTCCCAAATAAGTGTGGCAATAGAGGCATCCCTACAAAGCATAATAAGTTAGAATATGTGTTGATTTGATGAAATTAACAATGCTATATTGTTTATCTAGCAGGATATTGCACTGATTAAGAGCCAGGACTCTGAGCAGGAAGAATCCTGCCGTGCTACTTGCTAGCTCTTAAGCACTTTGCTCAAGGTCATTTAGCTAAATACATAATTGGAACATGGTGAGACATTTGCTACAGTAGAGCAACATTCACAGAAAATGCAACAGAACTAATTCTAGCTGAATGCTTCCAGTGCAGAGCATGATAGGCGTTATGCTGAGTGCTTTATGCACATCGCTGCTCTTAATAAAAACATGGCAGGTCTTATGTAGCTAGCTATATGCTTTGCATATACACTCTTGCTATTAATGGGAATATTGCATACCCAGAAGGTGGGTATTCTTTTACAAGGTAAACCTCTTTGTTTGTTAGTTTCCTTATCTTCATAAGGCTACTAATAGTAAATATCTTTTAGGGCTATTTTGAGGAATACATTTGATAATTTGTTATAACATACTTGGCATGTAGTAAGTTCTCCATCAATATAAACTATTACCTGCTGAATCAAGGAGCAATTCAAAATAAAAGCATAGGGGCTTTGAAACAAGACTATAAAGCATTAGAGAACCATACTCATATAAGAAATAAATAAATAAATCCAATAGAGAGAAAACAGAATCATTTTTCTGGCGTGTTTATTAGATTAAAGTAGATCAAGTTGACTAGCTGCAGGATTGTGCTGTGTATCTATGACCACCAGTACAGAAATAGCACCAGCTTTTAGATTTAAGCATCCTTGATAATTTATTGAAAAAAATCTTATAAAAATGAATACTTTAAGCAATTATATGCTCACTGATTAAACCACAGCAACTAAAGTTTAATGAAAGAAAATCAGCTTAACTCTTAAGTGTACTAATCTAATGGAATATGAGTCAGAATATGCTAAATTTAAACTCTGTGAAACTGAAAAAAAAGAGGAAGATAAAATTGCCTGTAAATATCAATTGGATAGCATTTTGATTTCTTAACCCACTTTATATATGTAAATAATATTCATTTGCCTTAAGAGAATATTAGAGGAAACTGCAACCTTATCCAGGGAAATTTAAAGAAAAATAGTCTACAGAGAACAAAAAGGGCAAGAGTTTACTGAAAATATGAGTTGACGGAATTTCAAAGACAACGTGTCACTTAAGTAGTAGAACATTCAAATCCTGGGCAGGTAGAATGGGCCAGCGAGTGAAGGCGTTTGCCTGACCTCAACTCCCCGAACTCCCTGTGGCAGAAGGAAAGAACCCTCTCCTGAAAGTTGTCCTCTGACCCTTACACATGGGCTACAGAATACATACAGAAAACATACACACACACACACACACACACACACACACTAATTAAATGTAATAGAAGCTTTAGGTTCTCCTCTTGTAAGCATTAAAAATCGTCTGTGACAAAACTAGGTAGCTACAGTGTGCAGTGTTTCTATGCTGGATGTTACCCAGTAAAGATTTTCTTTTTTAAGTTGGCCTTCTTTTCTCTGTTAAGTGCTTATAGGTCATGGATGCCAAGTCAGTCATCCTTTACTCTTCTGAACATCCCATAGCTGTTTACAAATGATATGCAGTAACTTAAATTTCTTTATTGAGTTGGATGGCTTTTCAAAGGGGAAGTTTCAGGGATTATTTTCAAACTGTATTTTCTAACTATAGACAATCTTGATTAATTTTCCTATTTCCAATGACTGGTTCTGTGGCTATATTTCTCTCTTGCCTTTGTGGTTGGGTCTATTTCTCAAATATCCATGAGCTGTCATTTTGGTGGGGACCAACCCCAAGAATTTTGGGACCAAATTTTTTTGGTTATAAGTTATATAGCTGTAAATATCATAGCTTATTAGAAAATGCTAAAATACCAAGAAGCAAAAGAGAATCCAGAAGAACCATTAATGAAGGAATTTGCAGGTAACATTTATATGAAGTCCTTAAAGGGAATGTCACAATAGGGCAGGAGAGAGGTTCAGGCTCTGCCGCTTGCCTGAAGGAGAAGACAGGAACCCTAAAGAACCCTAAAGAATGGCTGGTTTCCCTAGAAATGCTCCCTGGTGAACTGAAACTCCCCCTTCTAAGGAAACCCCATATCCTTTTATGACATCTCTTTTTCTTCCATCTTTCCAGATTTCCCTCTATTCATTTAGAAATATGCATATTCAGAGTTAAGAAAAAGACTTTCTAGATGATGCTACTTCTGCAGGAGACTGTCTCTATGTCTCATGTCTCATTTACAGTGGTAACCTTTTCTCCTCAATGATTCTGGTCTACTTCCCCTGACATATTTTCTCCACAGTACTTACCAACATTACCATAAAAGATTTTCTCAATGATTATCTAGTCCCTGAATAGAAAGAAAAGCTCTACAATATCAGTGATTTGAGCTTTTACACCCTCTTCTGCAAATATATATATATATATATATATTGCTCAGAATAAGCTCTTGTACTTAGTGGTCATCAGTGAATATCTGAGTAGTGCTAATCCTAATGATGGTGAGCATCTTTGTCCCTTCTGCCCCCACACAAACTCTTCTCAAAGTACCAGTCCCACATGCATAGATCTCCAAGGATGTGTCCAGACATGCAATCTAACCATGCTTTTTTGCATACCACAGAGAGAAAAGCACCCATGACGGCTCCTTCAGCTAGCTCTTCCTCCTTTGTTACCTTGACGCTCTTGGTACAATCACTTGAAGATTGCTGGCTGCTCCTTTAATTGGTTTCAGTCAAAGGCATCACTTTACTGCATAGGTCTCCTTTCGTGCTGTCTTTCCTGGGACCTTTTCTGTTGTCTCCATCAATGTTTTCTTCCTTATCATCTTTGACATCTTCCACATCATTGCTCTCATTCTTTCTCAGAACCAGTCAGCTGCTTCTCAGATTCTGACTTTGGGAAACAAACAAGCCTTGACACTAAAAACCATCTCCTTCAAGGCATAGTCCTGGATCCTATAAACATTCACTTCTTATTGTACATGGAAACTTTGAAACCAAGATGCCTAAACCTGCTAGGGCCACTGGAAGTTCTTTGCATACTAGTGGATTTGTGTACAGAGCTCTGTCAAAGACTTCCTTCCTTAATATGTCACTCCAATTCTGTCTCAGAACCTGATGGTCCTTTATCTTCCATTGTAACCCCGGTGTTTAAAACCACTCCTCTTGCCCTTGCATCCATGAGCTTGATGCTTTGGGCCATCTTGCACAGGAGTAGGACTTTGAGTAACCTTTGGCCAGTTACGTGCTACTTCTGTTTATCTTCTCTTAGATGTTTCTATTCTTAAAGTTGGGGAGATTTAACCAAAAGATTCACTCCACGCTGAAAGTCCCTGAGCCATCAACCTGGATTGAATAGGAAGGGCACAGTGAGAAGCCAGACACTTTGATCCATGGGTACTAACTAGAGTGCTGTATCTGCTGAAGGCAGAAACACAACTGATCATAAGATTTAGATAAACAATCTCTAGACTTGTGACACTTACTACCATTGTGTCTTCGCTGTCCTAAACCAGCTTCTGGTACCCAAGAAGTCCTCCCTTATCCAGTCAGACCTAAGCCATGGGATCATCTTCCTTAAGAATATACTTGTTTAAGGAGTTCTGTTTTTTGTTCCCTGAACAGGACAGCAGTGGACTCTCCTTACAGATAAGGTGGCTGGGAAAGTCCAGGGTCATTTTTTTTTGTCTTTGGAATGAGATACTTTGCAGAGCTAAGTTCTCCTTGTGTACACTATCAGCCTTGGAGTATATAACATCTATTTGCCATTGAGAGCATCCTTGGGGAGCAAGAAGGCATGCTACACCACCCACTTTAACAGCAGCTTCTGGCCAGGTAAAAGCAGGGTGGAGGTGGTGAAGGGAGTGCTCACATACCATCTGCCTAATTAGAAGTCATGTTATGTTGTCAATACCTTGTCATCTCTGTGCATAACAAACAAGAGGTCTCTTGTACATGTATTAATTTAAAATTTTAAATGTCTGCAAGCAAACATTTATGGAGCATCTACTAGATAGAAAATGTTGGGAGGGAGATGGAAGCTCTGAAGATTATAATGAGTAAGACATGTTTGTTGTTCCTCAATGACCTTACTGTTTGTGGCGTGGGGTGGGGAAGTACGGAAGTAATACCAAAGACTGTAAAGAAAAGATATATGACAGGTGATCAGTATGATAAGGATGGAGGGTGCTGGCATTATGTCTCTGATTTCAGAATTAGTATAACAGTACATGCAGCTTGTATTTCTTTTGCAAAAGGAAGAATAAAAATTCTGTGATCTTTTTTTATAAGACTATTAAGCTAAACTACTTCCAACAACTTAGACAAATTTGGTTATTCATGAGAATAACACCTTTTCTAAAAGAAATAAAGTTAATTTTCTACTCTTCTGCAAAGGAGGTCATTAATTATACATTTTAGATTTCATCAATTTCAGTGAGATGAGACTAACATTTTAACTAGATGTCAAGGAAGACATAAGATACTAAGTTAAATACACTGGATGACAATAAGTGGTTATTAAAAACATAACTCATGTTTCTCTCATGACTTTCTCACTTGGGTGCCTGCTCAGAAGCCTGACCTTCACACTTAGTAGACAAGTTGATGTACAGAAATACCGTGAGTTTTAAACAAATGCTTCTAAATCATCCAGATATTTCCAGATTAAGGACAGATGGATAGATTTTTTTTTCTGTTCACTTTTCAAAAAGTAAAGAAAACCCAAACCTAACAATGCCCCTGCCATCCTCAGTATTCTCCATCTTCCTGAAGAAGAACCAGCACGCTTGCTCTGTTCCCGTTAGGAACTTACATTTTTGAGCTTGGAACTTGTCTTGAGTCACTTCGCATGCGACCCTGTGTTTTGAGGGTTCTCCTCACCAGCAAATAGTGGGAAACGAAGGGAGAAAAAGTTAAGAGCGTTAGTTGTTTTGGCATGCATGGTGAGCTTCCCCAGGTTGCCATTCTGTGCTTGTCTGTACTGATTTTCAAAAATCGCCCTGTGTTTGGACAGCTCCCTCTGAGGCGGAGCTGGAGAAGCCACACAGCGCTCTCCCTGATGCTCCATGGGTGCCTGTAGCCAGCTTTCCTCCTTCATGCCATCTTCTGTTCGCTTGGCCCAGATTCACAATTGGAGAAACTTTTCTTTCTCAAGTTCTTTTTTCTTAAGAAATCTAATGAAAATATTAATCCATTTGAATTGGTTTTATGAAACCAGAGAATAGTGGGAAGCATCTACTTTTCAATGAAGACTTAGGTTCATGACTTTCTAGACTATAGGTTTGGGATATAAAAGCTCTTTAAATCCTTTGAATTTATATATGTATATATATAATGTGTATATATAATTATACATGTATATATGAAATATATATGGATGAAATGAGCTTTGAGTAACTGTTCAAGACACTGTGTGGTGAAAGGTAGGTAACAGCTGTGTGCTCGGCTTTCTTGTCTCACCATCTATCATGTACATTCAGCAAAGAGGGAAAGGCCCACAATATGTGTGTGTGTGTGTGTTGTGTGTGTGTGTGTGTGTGTGTGTGTGTGTGTGTGAGAGAGAGAGAGAGAGAGAGAGAGAGAGAGAGAGAGAGAGAGAGAGAGAGAGAGAGAGAGAGAATCATAAAAGTCAAGATAGGAAACCAGACATCTTTGATTTAGGTTCATCAAAAGTATTTAGGTCATTATAAACATTTCCCTACATTTTTTTCAGTGCTAAGAAGTGAACCCAGAGCCTCATAACACAGGTAAGCACTCTTCCATGGAGATATGTCCCACCTATCTCCCTATATTCACATTTCTCTCTCTCTCTCTCTCTCTCTCTCTCTCTCTCTCTCTCTCTCTCTCTCTCTCTCTCTCTCTCATTTCTTTGTGCCTGTTGGGTTTTGCATTCTTCAAAGATGTGGCTACTATGTTCTACTTTTTGTTTCTCTGTCCAGAATCTAGTCCTCTACTTGTCATGACCATGTGATAGGTAACTGTCACCAGGCTAACCGTTTCCCCTCGAGTGGCAAATTGAAATTGGTCCTTGTTCTATCTTGTTTTTGCTTTTATCTTTTTTCCCCTTGGTGTTGCTCTGTGAAAAATTGGTGACCTTAATCTTCAGTGTGGTGCAGAAGGAAAAAGAGATGGCTACAGTTGACACAAATTTGAAATAGCAAGGAAATGGGTCACACAGATGGGTAGCAACAATGTGGCAGCTTCCTGAGTAAAAGAAGCCTGTGTTTCTTAAGTGGCCACCTAAGTGTCACTTTTTCTTCTGCCTCCAACTATCACACGTTTGATTTTCCTCAGAGTGGTTTTGAAAGACCTCATACAAGAAACTCATCATTTAAAAATGCATAGTTACAGCTTTGCCCCATCTTTTCAATGTTATACACAGACATTAAACAAGATTTCTATTAAATGTGCCTGAAGCCGAGGAGATAAATTCCCAGGGTATGAAGGGGCAAGAAAAGACCTTTTGTGTTTTTAAGAAGTAGCAGCAATTGCAATTTTGTAGATTTTGGAAAGCTTCCCTTCTCTCCTTTTTCATTCTGTCATCATTTTTTGCTTTATTAGAAAACAAGAACCCATCTGTTTTTTATATGAAAAGAAAATGTTTTTTAGTTGTATTTATATGCAAGCCAATAATTCTAAGCAACATGGTTAGCCTGAGACAATACATAAATGATTTCAAGAAAGTATTTGTAAGTGGCATCTACCATTCACATTTTCAGCTCTTTTTGCTTTTGCACTTTGGGGTGTGTGTCATAGAATCCTTCTTGATTTCCCAATTGCTATTAATTTTTATTATGATTATTGCTGAGAAAAAGTCAGTAGACAAAGAAGAGCCATTGTGTAAATGAGGAAATTTATACTAGCCTAGCATCCCCTTTGATTTTGACTTATTTCTCAGAAGGGCAAATGAATAAACCTAGAATTTTTTTTAATTGCCATTTTCTTCCAATAAAAGGCTATACCTGGACAGTATAACTTTCAGTTAGATCAGAAAAAAAATCTGGCTTTTCAATCTCATGCAGATTTTTCCCACATAAGTATATTATAATGTGGGATTTGAACATAAGAATCCCAGCACATGAAATACTGGAAATGCTACTGACTCTCACTGGTTAAGCTCTGGACATTGTTATATATTAATGGAGTTTTTTTTCATCTGAATCTGATAAATGTTAATGGAATAGACATTGTTAATGTAATTCTTGACTGTATATATTGTATATACTTATTGGATAGTTTTTCTTGTATTAGTTATAAACTTTTTAAATTTTAGACAAAAAGGGGAAATGTGGTGATATTGTGTTCCCCAAAATATTGTGCATCCTAATAAACTTATCTGGGGTCAGAGAACAGAACAGCCAATAAATACAGAGGCTAGAAAATGGTGGCACTCATGCCTTTAATCCTAGCATTCCAGAGGCAGATATCTACCTGGATTTCAGTGTGTTCAAGGATACAGCCAAGCATGGTGACTCACATCTTTAATTCCAGAAAGTGAGCCTTTAATCCCAGGGAGTGATGGCAGAAAGCAGAAAGGTATATAAGGCGTGAAGACCAGATCTAGAGCTTTTAGCTGGTTAAGCTTTCAGGCTTTGAGCAGCACAGTTCAGCCAAGATCCATTGGATGAGGACTCAGAAGCTTCCAGTCTGAGGAAACAGGATCGGCTGAGAAGTTGGCAAGGTGAGGTTAACTGTGGCTTGTTTTGCTTCTCTGATCTTCCAGCATTCACCCAATACCTGGCTCTGGGTTTGATTTTATTAATAAGACCTTTTAAGATTCATGCTACAAAGGAGAGGATACTGGCCATATGGATGAGATAGAGGAAGAAAATGGAATGAGACAAGGAAGAAAATACAATATGCATTTAACACTTTTCCCTCGTTTATAACCTAGTCATCATAGAGTTTTTTAAAAACCTGTAATTGGTATTCAGAAATAGGAAACCAACACACAAGGCAATAAATACTAGCCCTATCCAGTTAAAAACTTCTCTTTTAGCTTATTAACACAGCTTGGAAACCCAAGATAGTATAGAATTATTGGTGAAACTAGTATGCAGTTTAGAAATATACTTGTTTACTGTTTTATTTAGGATTAACTGTTGCATATGAATATTAAATTTGTACCTTCAAATATAGCCATAGTTAAATCCCTAGAGATACTGATAGATACTGCTTAACCTTTTTTTTAAAAAAAAAAATTAACTGACACATTTTCTTCAAAACATATGGTAAATGATGTGACCAAGGAATCAGAGTCCTGTGCTGTGAATGTGTGTCTGCTTTCCACACCAGGGAGTTGAGTTTACTAGCATCTGAGGGATTCAAACAGAAGCTGCTCACTAGCTAGCCTAGTAAAGTCCACAGGTTTTTTTTTTTTTATGCCCAAAGAAGTGGTTAAACACGGATAAAATCCTGCATTTACCTACAGTCATCCCTTTTCTTACTGCTCATCATGTGGTTGCTATGCTTGGTTTATAAATTGATTAGAGTTTTTAGCTGCAAGCCATGGATTCCATTGTGGATAATTTAAAGAGAAAAAGGCTTATCAACGTATTTCGGGTATATCTCAAAATCAAGGGTCACTGGGCTAAGTTAGAATGTAGCATGTTGTAGTGATATTTTATTTGTGGTTTGATAAATAAAGCTTGCCTGGAGATCAGGCTGAAAAGGCCAACCATTTTAAGTAAACAAGAAGTCAGGCAGCACACACCCTTAATCTCTTAGCAGTCGAGATCTCTGTGTATTTAAGGCCACACTAAGGAACAGAGCTAATCGTGGTGACACACGCCTTTAATCCCAGTACCAACCATAGAGACCTAGAGGTCTGTATAGACAGACAGGCAGTGACAGAGCTGTTTAGGCAGAGGAAGTGAGGTAGCTGGGCTAGGAGCCAATGAGAGGGCAGAAAAGCAAAGCATATACGCCTGGGTAGACAGGAAGTCATGTTCTTTGGAAGCTGCAGAGTTGGTGAGGTGAGGTTAGTTCGTGGCTTTCCATAGTTCCCTGATCTCTCTAAGGCTTTAACCCAGATTTCTGGCTCCATGTTTTTTATTTAGTAAGACCATTTAGAAATTTGTCTATATTGTTTTGTTATATGTAATTTTAATAGATTAATGTTAAAACCTTCCTTTTGTTTAGACAGAAAAGAGGAAGTGATGGGGGAAAGACTTTAAGAAGTCTTTCTATATGCTGCAAATATGTGTTGCTCTGATTGGTTGCTAAATAAAGTCATTTGGCCTATGGCAAGGCAGCTTAGAGGCAGGCGGTAAATTCAAAGGGAGAAACAGGGAGAAGGTGGGGAGAGGCGACAGCAAGCTGTCCAAGGAGCAACATGTAATGCGATGCAGGTAAAGCCACAGAACATGTGGTGACACATAGATTAATAGTGTTGGGCTAATTTAAGATATAAGAGCTAACTAGCAAAAGCTTGAGCCATGGTCATGCAGTTATAATTAGTATAAGCCTCTGTGTGTTTACTTGGGGGAATGTAAGTGGGAGAGATTTGTCCCGACCGCCGGCAGGCCAGGACACAGGAAACCATCTGACTACAGCATACTCCATCAATATTACTGGGAGCTCCACTCCCCACAGTACAGAGATTTCAGTCCAAGATAGTGTCACCCACCCCCTTTTACCATTTATGCTGGCTGCCACATGTAGAAATCAATGGTGGACACCTTCTGTAGAACCAGATGCCACCACTGCCATGTCCCCAGGCAATCTTTCTGTGCATGACTACTGTTTCTATACTGCTGCTTTCCACATGTTTTAGATTTGGGTTTTGCTCTGGCTGTGTCTGCTTTGTTCAGCCTAGGTCTGATGCATGGTGATCGCAAGTAAGTCTAGAAGAAATGGTGTCTTTTGTTTTATTCTGTGTGGTCAAGGCTGAATTCATGGTGTGAGAATTAATCAAAGCAGTGACAGTGTTTAAGATATGAGGCAGCTCAAATTAATAACATTCCAAAGGGTCTGACTAAAGAAACTCAGTGAGTAGTTATGTTTCTAGCGCCAGGCACGGTTTCCTTCTTGTTGAGTGGGTCTTAAGTTCAATTAGACAACAGTGGCCTACTGACAAGATATGCACACCGCTACTGCAACCTTACAGTTATTGTGCCATGTTGGTCACTGTTGTGTCTCATAAGTATTTTATCTGGATAGGACTGTTGGTTGCCTCCCTGCTTTGGAAACTTGCATGTTCCAGAAGCTAGTCCTCAGAGAAGGGATATCTAGGTCAGCTCTAGCTCAGGATTCTCTGTGCCCTGTTTCTGAACTTCTCAGTGCTAGTGAATTTATGGTTAGTTGAAAAGAATCTACAACTACTAAATTTTTAAAAATTAATTAATTTACTAAACTAGCATAATCTATAACAGCAATCAATAAACATTTGTCCTTATACCCACAGATAAGTGTAGTCTTCAACCCTCATCAATGAAACTTCTCTTTGCAACAGACAGAGACTATTCCAGAGAATCACAGCCAATCAAAATGCAAAGTTGTGGAGCCCAGTTCTGATGTATACATTTAGAAAACACTATCATTGAAGGGTTCACAACGCGGCTACATTTACTGGGTGAACACTTCCGCCTAGCCATTTCCGCATCAAAAGAGCGTCCCATAGCTAGGATACCTCCGCCTAGCAAGTTCCGGGCCAAGGGGTCTCGCGTGATCAGAGTCCCGTGACATTGCATGGTGATGTAAGCGCGCAACATGACCATGTAGTGACGTGACCTGGCCACGCCCCCAGCCGGTTTTAAAAGTCCGGCGCGATATTCCCCACTCTCTCCTCTTCTCCACGCACGTGTCTTTCCCACAGGCCTGCACTTTCTGTCCTCTGTTTCTAATAAACTCTATAAGCGGATTCTGTCGTGTTTCGCGACGTTTCCTTGCAAAGGGTAAGAACACAACGCAGACAAAAACCTAACAATCATACCTAAGGCTCACGGAATGTTGTGGATGGAGGATTGGAAAGATTGTAAGAGCCAGAGGATCAGGGAGTTTTCTATGAGATTGTGTCTCCTGGTAACATTAGATGCTACACCCACAAAGTCCAATACATATGACTGTCAAAAGTGAGTTGAAAGACACCAATGGATATGCCATATTGGAGGAGAAAAAGCCCACGAGGCCTCAGCCCTACCCGAAGAACAACAGATAACCAAGTAAAGCTGGGAGCAGGAGAGGTGGTCTTCCTCAAGGAAGAGAACACTAATTGGTTGTCCAGTGCCAAATGGTCAGTCCTGAAAACATACAAGACCATATATGGACTAATGTGTTATATTTAGGAATATATAAGCATATACAAGTACATATATGCATGCAAAAACAACAGAGCATGGGGAGGGGTGTATGGGAGGGTTTGGAGGGAGGAAAGGGAAGGGAGAATGTAATTAAATTTTAATCTCAAAAATTAAAAAATAAAATATACTCAGTGAGTGTATATTGATTTTTGAGATGAGATAACCATTAAAATTCATGCTATATTCACAGGTATGCTCAATGCAAACTGGGAATAAGGTTTTTTTGGTTTTTTGTTTTTTTTTTTTTTGAAACTTGATAGGTAGAACTTGGCCAAATTATAAATTCCAAGTTTATAACATTCAAAATACTACAGAATAAAATAAGCATGAAATATACACATCTTATGAAGACAGTGACAAAAATACCAAAGGACTTGAAAGGGAGCAAGAGATAAAAAGGGTCCTTTGGCTAAAAACACCTATTACATTTGAGGATGAAAGTGATCTCCAACTCCTTCTACAAGGCAATGATGATGCTAATCAAACCACAAGTGGGGTTGGGGGAAACAAGTTGACTGACTTAATGATTTAGATCATAAATATATCACCAATATTTTTAAAATCATTGTCAGTGGGTTTGATAACAATAAAGGATTGGAGAGGTATCTTAGTGGACACAATGCTTGCTGCCCAAGCATGAAGACCACAGTTTGGATCTCTAGCACCCATGTAAAAAGAAACAACCAAGGGATATGGTGGTGTGCATCTGTAACCATAGTGCAGAAGTGAGAATTAGGGTGTGTGTGGCTGTGGAGACAGGGAAAACCCTGGAGCTTGTTGACTACCCAGTCTAGGCAATTACTGAGTGCTGGGTTTAGTGAGGAACTGTCTCAAAAGACAAGGTTAACTTAACAGCAATAGCAGAAGATATCTGACGTCAACCTCTGGCCTATACAAAATGTGTGCACCATCACACACACACACACACACACACACACACACACACACACACACACTGCTTTACACACACTAACATAAAAAACAAAAAGCACAAATGAAACTGCTACAAAAGGAATGTAATGATGGGTGAGTATGGCATGTGTTACTTGGAGCACTTGAAGAGACAGAAGGACACGATGCCATGATGGCTCCGGAAGAAGACATGCAAATAAAGAGACAAACTATATGATACAACACAGTAGAGAATGGTGAGTTGCTTTATGAATATTGTAAGAAAACTGGTTAATCATTCAGAAAATAAACAACTGTATACTGACATTATTATACTAATGGATATTCCAAATGGAGGAAATAATTAGTACAAAAAAAAAAAAAAAACTAAACTAAGAGAAAAGTTACAATGGCCAGTAGTGTGTACTCTGTGGTGAAGAAAAGTTTCTCCATGGAGTACATATATACCATCAGTCTCCTATACACACACACAAATAGAAAAATAAATATATAAAACAAAGGAAAATATTGATACATTTGACCCTAAGAGTAAAATATTTCTGCATAGTAAAGAACCTTTTCCTTAAAAATCTCAAAAGAGAGTATTAGAAACTGGGGAGACTATTTAAGACATTTGAGAATATATCTGAAAACAACTTAGGTACACTGTAATTGAGGATTCAGAAAGGACAGTTCTCAGTATGTTCATACCCATGTGACATGCTTAGAGTGATAGTCTATACCTCTTCCACAATTTAGTTTCTTTATAGAATTTTCATCTTATATTTTAGGATACATAGTAAAGCTAAGCTGAAAAAAAATAAAAGATTTGATTATTCATTTGGCATTTTTTAAACCTGAAGAAAACATTTCTCCTAAAAAAGAAATTGTTGTCCACTGTAGACATTAAGTTTCATGTACTGAATGTTTCTGTAGAAAAAAAGTAGATGATTTGCATTTCTGTAAAAAGTCATGGAAAGTTTGCTGGGATTATGCAGACTCTTCTAGCTTCTTTAGCTTCCTTGAATCCAAGGAAGAAAAGGCAGGCTTTTAAAAGGGGGGGATTGTGTTCCCTTCAGACTGGTATTCTAAATCTGACTTGATAGCAGAATCCAAAGTACATCATATCCCAGATAAAGCTAGCTGCTTGCCAGACTGCTCTGTTACAATTGAACTGTAAATGGCTCACATCAGCACATCCTGTCAACTTTATATAAACCCCACTTTATGTAACATGATTATAGATCCCCTGAAAACTGCTCTGTACCTGCAGCTTGCAGACGGATCTCTTGATATTGTCTCCTAGACATGACTAAGAAAAGCAGCACAGGCTGCTGTTAGAGACACAGGTCAAAGACAGGCAGATGCTGACTGGATTTTTATTTTTTCAGATGCCTGTACCATGTCCAAAAGAGAACAGGTAAGCATGATCTTACTCCCTCACTCCCAAGCCATTAATCATGGATCCTCATTGATTGACTTTATACCACCCAACTATGTATAGCCACTGGCTGACTTGGACTACAGGTCCTGAGCACTCTATAAGAAGGCAACATGATTCCTTGGCTTTGCCAAGCAACATAATTTCTCCAGAAAAGCCTTGTTCTCCATTTCTCTTTGAGGATGCCATTGCTTTTTAGTTTTAGTTTTATCTGGCAGACTTGTTAATGTAGAGTTCCAGGGAAGTTTAGTTGAGATTGACACATACTCATTCAGTGTTTGCTGTATTCAAGACCTAAGTGAAGCCCTAGGAATTCCAAAACAAGCAATGAAAGATTGTGGAGGCGACAGCCTGGTAGGAGAGGCAGCTTCAAAGAAGAATTTCAATTTGGCATTGTTGACAAGACTTCTGACTATTGAGGGAATGTGAGAGGAAGGCGCAAAGTCAAGGCTTGGGTCCAAGCAAGTTTTCTTGAAGAGACAATACCCAAAGTTGCATCTTGAAAGTTGAGAACAAACTGTTTAGGTGGGATGAAAAATCTAGGCTATGAAAAGAACAATCTGAGGAATGCCAGAGCATGACATAACCTGGGGGACATAGGCAGGGCACTCCAAGACTTCCGAATTCTGTAGGGAAATGTTTTAGGTGTGCAGTGGTGGGGAAGAGCCTGAAGAAAGGAGTTAGACTTGGACTTTACATCTACAGACAGTGCCAAGTTCTTTATTCCTTGATTTCACGGTCCACATTCAGTACTTCAACAAATTATCTTGTTGAGCTGTCCCAAATGAGACTACTATCATCAGTCTTGTCCATTGCTTCCACCTGGACCACAGCTCTACAATTAGTTGGGAATCTCTCCTTGCTTATATTTCTTTCCTTCTAAAGTCTACTCTCTTTTCAAAGCAAGAACTTTCACCCTAAAAGTCAAATGAGGTAATGCCATTCCTTTGCGCTCAGGTCTCTGATGGCCTTTTCACAACTAGAATAATTACCAAGCCTGAGATGTAAGGCCTTATAGAACTGGCCGCTATATCCCCTTTCCTTCATCTATGGCAAATGCTCTCCCCAATTTCTTTGTGCTGAGACAAGGCTCTCTTGATTACTTTTTCTGAAAACTATCCATATTCATTGCACATGCACACACACTCACACAAACACACAAATGTCTACTTAATGCCTATCTTATACAAAACAGGCACATATTTACCTTTGAAAAGGTACTGTTTGTGTACTGTTGTGCTTTCAGTTCTAGAACACGGGGGACTTGTTCATTGAATGAACTAAAAAATTCAGAACCGAGCTAAACTTGAGAATGAAGAGACCCAGTGTGACAAACAGACCACTCTGTGTACGTTGTGGAGGACATAAATAAGGAGACAACATTCCAGAGTAAGTGGATAGTAATCAGAGAGAACAACTAGAAAATTCCTGTGTTGGTCTAGATCAGCAGCAGGACTGAACTGCGGCAGTGGCATTTGGAAAGAAGAGATATAGGAGAGATTTGAGAAGTGTTTTAGTGATAACATTGGCCAAAGATGATCAAATTACATCTGGGCCTCCCTTCAGAGTCTTGGCTACAGAAGAGGATGATAAAGGAAGCTAAAATTGGAAGTGGTCCAGAATCAGAGGGGGCAGGATGTGTTGCCTGAGTGCCTTCTGGGACAAGCACTTTTCCATTTCAGCATTTCCTGGTGCTGGCGTTGCCAAAGCATTCATGTGTCCCTTGTGAGGGTCAGAAGCATTGTCTTGCTGTGGATCCAAATGACAACAGTGAGTTAGATGTATTTTTGGCACCAGATAGATGTTCGATAATAGTTTTAATGATAGTTTCTAAGCAATTGGATTTACCCTGGGGGCTTCTCATCTCTCTAATGACTAGGGCCACGCCTGCTCAGTTTATAAAGTCTGGCAAAATTACAGTGTGAACTGGTAATGCCGAGGGCTGTTGTACAAATCATACTAGGTCTGTCTCTGATATAGCCATGAGGAACTTATCTGAACCCAGGGCTTCTAGAGACTTCAAGAACACTCACTTCAAAGGAAATGCTACACCTTTATGAACATCACAACCCAGGTATCTAACAAAACAAGAAAAGGCACACAGTGTCTAGCTTGTAAAAAGTATTTGATCTGTTTACAGTTTTTGAAGGTAATTGATCTGTTGAAATTGACACTTAGTAGAATGTCACAATTTTGTTTTCAACATAGTTTGGGAAAGTTCTTTTTAGCCTGGGGAAATTTATTGTCTTAGCCAAGGAAAGAATCATAAACCCTCAACCAAGAAAGATTATGAAATTATTTTGGATGATTGGGACAGAGGTCTTTCCAAAGAAAAGGTTTATCACATGGGTGATTTAAAACACTTCTGAAATTGCATCTCTAAGCAGTGACCTAGAAATCTGACAATGTGATAATGAATTCTCAAACAAATAAAACAAACAAACACAAAAATCACATTGAAACTTCTCACAATTGGCAGGATAAAAAACTGGCAACAATAACTCCTGGAAAAGTGAGTTGGATCGTATAGCATTAAAATGAGTTTGGGGACTCTAACATGAAGTCAACACATTCATGAGAATTTTAGAACGCTCAATTTCCCACAATCGCATCATTTCTCTGTCTGACAATTGTAATTATTCCTCATCATCTTGACAGCCAAATGAACTTCCTGTAGTGATAATATACCTGCTACCATCCTGTCCAGATTGGAGGATTAGCTTTTTCTTTGATAGTTTTGTTCATTTTTGAGGTGAACTCGCTATGTTGTTTATTATTCTACATTATTCATTAACTTACCACCATTTGTGGATCTAACAGTAGTTTCTAACTTTGGTAGGAAAATGAAGAGATAACAGTTGTTTTCATGATTTTAAAGCAATGATGACTTCACTTATGGATGTCATTAATGAATTATCACATCTGTTTTCCAAGTATTCTAGAAAATATTGGACATTAGTGTATGTTTCTAAAACATCTAGGGTCACTAAATAATCAAGGAATTAACATACAAGATATTATAAAGAAATCTAATTCTGTCTAGGCTGAGAAAATATTCATGAGACAGTAATGGCAGGCTAAATAGTAAAAACAACAAATATAAGGAAAACATAATAATTATAAATTAAAGTACCTGACAGTAATGAAATATATAGATGTGGAATCTATCCTCTTAGTTTTTTATTCAATGAATTTTTCTTTTGTCTAAGAATGAGATATTTATGTAAGATTTGGAGGAGGTAGTGCAGTGGATCTTGAGGAAACAACTTTTTAAACAGAGGGAACTTCCAGTACAGAGCCCTGAATGGAAGCATGCTCCTGAGTATAGGAGAAGACCACAGGGATACCAAGGCCCAAGCTGGAACAGAGCAGTGCATCGGGAGAAGGAGGAGGTGTCCTGTAGACAATCTCTCTCCTATGCACTTGTACAGAACTTAGTGGGGGAGGAAGTTGGGAGGGAGGGTGGAAGAGGGGAGGGTCAGAAGAAGTCAAGGTGTTGGCGAGCTGCATTCCTGCGGGAGGCTCTATGAGATTCTTTCTTTTCTGGCCAAGCTTCCAGTGGCATCTGGATTCACTGGTGTTCCTTGGAGGCATAGACATCACATTGTCATCTTCTTTTCTGTCTCTTAGGACACCTGTTGAATTTATAGTTTGAACTTCTCATAGGAACCTTAGCTTAGGCACATTTATAAAACTCCCCTTTCCAACAAAGTCTTGGGGACTTGGGTGTTTCTTTTCTGGGACAATTACTCAGTTACAACATCATGTAACAGCAGTGGAAAAGACAAGGACTCAAGCAGGTGGACTGAGAGCAAGGAATACAAACATTTCGCCTCTTAACTGAGAACACAGCTGACAGAGTGGTTGGATTAAATAATCCATTTTATTATTAAACATATTTATCACATGGGTTATGAAAAATGATTATTAAGTCTATAAAATCCAACTAAACTCTGAACCTTTAATCTTTCACAAACTTTCACTTACATGGTTAAAATAAGTACATCATTTATATTTGATTTTCACTTTTTTTCCTTTCCATTGACCTCTTGTTTGCTGAGAAAGCACTGATTGAGTCAATTTTTCAGATAGTTATTCCTTTTCCAAGTGTGCAGTTTACTGTGATAGGCAGTCCAGAGATGCAAAAACAATGAGAAGTACTCTCTATCCCTAGGGAACTTGTATGTAATGATTTGGCTCAATCCCAGTGCTCGTTCCCCACATTCTATCCTAACGATGCTAGTTAGGCATATAGCTTACTTAGAGTTTTGCTAGTAAAAATGTGGGTGAAAGTCTACTCCCCTAGTCAAGACTGGTGATGGCCACAGTCTTTCTCCTGATTTCTGTTTCATGGTTACTGTCCCCTCACACTGAGAGAGTTTAAGCAAGCAGTTACAGATTGCGGGCTTCAGGTTCCAAAAGTGCTTCAGAATGCAGGAACAAGATACCAGAATGAATGCGCAGTGGGTGGAATCAGTTTATTTGAGGAGCTTTTCCTAGAAATAACCCATCCCACACTCGGGTTTAGAGAAGAGTGAGTTTACTGAAGAGACAGAGCCCCGGGAAACAAGGACCATGAAATGTAACTAACGTGAAAGAAACTGTGATCTTTGAGACTGAAGCCTGGTGGTGATTAGTAGTTCCAAGGGAAGTTAAGGAAGGAAAGGAGACTATCTGTCAGTGTTTATCTACAACAGTATGAAAGGAAGGAGAGAGCATGTCAATGTCACTAGTAAGCTTGTCACCTGAAAAGGGATGGCTTATTTGATCTCTGGACAGATTGATTTTAATAGTTTGTAGTTCTACCCAGCCTCCTTTGCAGTGAGCCTGGGATCACAGCAGACACTGGATTGTTATTGGAAAGGATTCTGGCCCAGTGCTTGGTACACAATATGAACTCAAACTTGCCCGTTATTAGAATTAATGGTCATTTTATTTTTCCTGTTACTTTATCATTTCTCCCAGGATGACCAGTGGCCAGGGTTATGTTGATGAAACTGAGTTTGTAAACTCTCATGACCTAGTGTGGACTGTGATCTCTCTGGTCAGAATGAAATCAATCATTTAATTAGCTACTTTTCAAACACTGTGCTAGCTCTTTCCTAATACTTTCTCACATTGAGATAATGTTTGCTAGTAATTGTCACACAGGATCTCACCTAATTGCTGTTATTTTCATTTAGTTACATGAAAGCAATGCTTTAAGATCTTCAAACTTTTCAATAGGTCAGTGGTACCTAATAAATAGTCTAAACATAAAAAAAAGAACCCACTTGTGATCATTTGAGTCCAACCTTAATGGGAAATTGGAGTGGCACTGCACAAGTTGTCAATAGAAATGTAGTGTGTAAGGCTGTGTTCATAGCATTTCTAATGGTATGATGGTTAATGTTAATTGTCAACTTCACAAAACCTACAGTCATGTGGGTGTTGGGCCTGTGAACATATCTGTGGGTTATTATCACAATTACTGTTACTTTTGTATTGCCTTGAAGAGACACTATGATCAAGGAAACTTATAAAGGAAAACATTTAATTGGGATTCCTTGTCATTTCAGAAGGTAAGTCCATGACCATCATGGTGAGGGGTTGGAGGAACATGGCAGCAGGCAGGTAGGTATGTCTCTAGAGCAGCAGCTGAGAGCTTATATCTTATCTATAAGTTGGAGGCAGAAAGTGAGAGACACTGGGCCTGATGTGGGTTTTTGAAGCTTCCAAGCCTAGCCTCCAGTGACATATCTACACCAATTAGATACCCCCTAATCCTTTCCAAAAGAGTTCCACCAATTAGGGACAAGCATTCAAATATATGAACCTATGTTGGCAGGTGCATGGGGGCAGGGCATTCTCACTGAAACTAGCACTAATGGGGGTAGGAAAATCTGTCCACTGTAGGTGGCACCATTCCGTAAGCATGGATCCTGGCCTGTATTGGAGTGGAGGTGAATTGATCACAAGAATTCACATTTTTTTTCTTGCCTTCTTCTGACTATGAATACAGCATGACTAGCCATTTAAGCTCCTGCTCTCTTGATTTTCACAGCATGATGGGCTTTACTTGAACTATAAGCTAAAATAAACTTTTTATTTTGTAAGTTGTTTTGGTTAAAGTACTTTATCATAGCAATAGGGGGAAAGGGCTAATATATATGGGAACAAAGGTTTTATTGGGAATTAGACTAGAGGCCATTAATTTACATTTGGGCAAAGAACTTATCAATATTTTGTCTGTACCCTAAAATTACATTGGAGGCTCACTTTAAAGGTAACAGACTAATTGACATGGCAAAGGGAATTTAAAGGCAGCCTAAACTGCAGGTTGTGAGACAGTTACTCCTCACAGCTTTTAGCCAGATTGACACTGAGAATTGGGAACAAAAAGCCAAGAAGAAAAGACTAAAAAAATCTTGTAGTTTGGTCATAAAAGCCCTTGTAATGTTGTGTCTAAGAGAGCTATGATTGCTGAAGAGACCAGTGCTGTTTAAAAGACTCCTAGCTCAAGATTCCAAAGCAGAGAAACTCTGTCTCAAACAAACAAACAAACAAACAAACAACAAACAAACAAAACAAAACAAAAAAGACTCCTAGCTCAAAAGCTTAGACTTCCTTCCAAATTCCAGGAAAATAAAAAGGGACCATTGCCAGGGCAGAGGACGTGCAAGAGCAATAGATAAGCGAATAGTAGAGTATGAGTGATCTGATTGGAGAAATGGAAAAAAAGGGGTGGGCCTCTAGTTAGGGAGTTGGGAAGATAATACCTTTCCCATATTCTGTGGCTGACATGAGTTCTATTACAACCTGTAGTTCTTTGATCTGTTCCTGTGGTACATGCTATATATATATGGTGTACATGTACATGGTGACTTATACATGGAAATGAGATATCACAGAAAAGAGTTGAGGCTCATTAATGTCAGACTAACGTGTACAAGATTTATAGCTCTAGCCTGCATACTAAACTGTTACTTTCCTCATTTAAAAAATAAGGATAATTATACCTGTCACATACTGTTAATGTGAGAATCAAATGAGATCATGTGTTTGTTATAAATTTCTTAGAGTGGTTACTAGCACATTGGGTAAATGTTTTACATTTGAAACTATTATTTTACTGTCATTGTGTGTGTACATTTGTGTGTGCCACTGTGTGAAGAAGGTGCACATATTTATGTGTGACTATGCACATGGAAGTTAAGGGCTGATGTTGGATGTCTCTCTCTCAATTGCTTTCCACCATTTTTTTTTTACTTTCCATTATTTTATTTTATTTTTTTCTTTATTAAAAAATTTTCTACTCATTCCTCATGCTATCTACAGACCCCCCCTCCCTCCCTCTCCCAGCCTTCCTTCCCAAGCCACCCTGCATCCCCACATCTCCCCAAATTGAGGTCTCCCATGGGGAGTCAGCAAGCAGAGCCCAGCTCACTGAGCCTAGGCAGGTCCAAGCCCCTTCCCACTGCACCAAGGCTTTGTCCACCATATTTTTTAAGACAGCGTTTCCCACTGAACTTGCAGCTTACTGATTTGGCTAGACCGTCTGTCTAGTATACCCTAGGGACCCTCCTGTCTTTATATTTATAGTGCTTGGATTATAGATTCATACTGTCATACCAGGCTTGTAAATGCAGGTACTGGGTATCTGGACTCAGGTCCTCAAGTTTGCAAGCACTTTAGTGACCAAGCTATTTTCCAAGCCCCTTTGTTAAGGATACTCTACTTAGGAGACTGAAATCGTTTTGAGGTCAAAGATCATGCCTTTCTTCTTTATCTTTATTTCCTGCTTAGCATGTTTTAACAGAGAATTTTTTTCTACATTTGTAAGTATGTGTGTTTCAGAATTGTCCCTTCAGCTTATGTAACATGATACTAGAAATCAGGACAATACTATCTATGTCTTATTAGTTCCTCTTTAGTGTCTAGTTAAACACTAGTATAAATGCACACAGCCTGGTAGTGATAAAACTGGTTGAAACAGCCTCTGCTTGGAGTATTATTTGCTTAGTCTATTTACTTTGAGTATTAAATCTTGGCTGTAGTTGTTAGTTGGAGTCTTGGGATTTACTTCCTCCCAGCAATATTTTTTGTCAATGTCTGTAATAACTATGTAATTGAGAATAAGTGAAAGTATACTATAAAATGAATAGTATAATACCTAATGTTAAATAAAACATGAATTTATATCCAAAAAATGTACAATGACTATCAGAGTGTATATTGACAGGGAGATTTCTCCCTTCATACTAGAGAATTCATGAAACCTAAGTTGAGTGTGGAACAGAGAAATGCCTCTGGCTTAATACTGACTGCTTTGTTTGGCTCATTTTCTTGGTCTTACATTCTGTGTCTCTCATATCTACCTGTCTGAAAATGGATATTGCAATGCTTCAGAGACAGGATCACCATTGGAAGAGGACATTTACTTGTTGCTCTTACAATTATGCAATCTTTAAGTAGACTTCTTGTAATTATTTAAGTAATTGAATCAACTGTAATTTTCTCAAATCTTCAATTGCATATAAGGAACCTATGTCTCCCCTATATTTTACAAAGCCCGCCATCGTACACGCCAGGGATTGTTGGTATATGGAGTAGGTTTGGTCTCTGCTGGAATTGTTGAAATGTGACTTCTCTGAGAGGCCCACACCTCTGCCAGTGCTGAAGAAAGAACCCAGGGCCCCACATACACCAGGCAAGTGTGCTACCATTGATTTATGTAGCTAGCTTCTTTAAGGGCTTTTTGAACTGCTCTAACCTAAATAGGAAATAATTATATTTATTGCAATGGTTGGAAGAAAGTAGCTACTGGTTGGATTCCATCTGAGAAATACACTCCCTGATGTACAGAAATCACTTTATGGCTTCCTATTGTCTATATAGGGTATATTCTATGCTTACTCTTAACTAAAAAAAAAATCATTGCTCAAGTTACCTTGCACTATTAAATACTCACTGAACACTGCTGCCTAAACTTGGACTTTATTTTTATTCTTGAAATTTAAAAACTGTCTTTTTAAAATTAAACGAAGTTCCCAAATATACATGTAAATATCACCAAGTTTGAAAGTGACAGTCATATAAACTACATATCACCCCCACAAAGTGACCTATGGTCGGTGGTGGTGGCTCATGCTTTTAATCCCAGTACTCGGGAGGCAGAGGCAGGCAGATCTCAGAGTTCGAGGCCAGCCTGGACTACAGAGTGAGTTCCAGGAAAGGCACAAAGCTACACAGAGAAACCCTGTTTCGAAAAACCAAAACCAAACCAAACCAAACCAAACCAAACCAAACCAAACCAAAATAAAAAACAAAACAAAACAAAACAAAACAAAAAAACCCAAAGCGACCTAGGCAATTATGTATTACTATGAAAGCAGAAAGATTACTACTAATAATGGATCTGTCCATAATGTTATCCTAGTATAAAAGAATAAATTCAGAGATGAAGGTGAGATAGTAAAAGGTAATTAACAAGAAATTTGAAATCATTTAAACTTTCCCCTGGTATATTGTTCCCCAGTGTCTCTCTGTTCTTTGTAAGTCATGTGATATATATTATATATGGCTTTGCATCATTGAAAGTATATTTCCTACAGATGTTGTAATTTATTATTAGCCTCCAAACTGGAGTTTTGTTTGGGAAAGATAAGTTTTGAAAGAGAAAAAAAAAGGTTGTAATTCAATTATCTTTTCACAGCTGGATAGAAATTAGTTTTTGCTGGTGTTAGAAAATTAAGCTCTATGGCATTCCTTTTGCCTTGAACAAATGAAATGTCAGCTCTGGTGATGAATCTCTACCCTACCTGCTTTACTTTAACAGGTTGACCGGACTGAGAGGGATTGGTTGCCTAGCTCAAGGATACATGGGACGTTGTAACACATCTCAACTTCCTTGGCTTCTAATCCAAAACACTTATTGTTCTTTCCCATTATTTCCACCATCATTTTAATTGTCAGAAAGGACTGGTGTTATGCAATAAATGTCTGTGTCTTCCCCAAACTTGTATGTTGAACTTGTAGCCTTCAACATAGCTATCTGGAAGCTTGGTTCTAATGGGAGTAATTAGAGTTAGATAAGGTCATGAGGGTAGATTCCTTAAGATGGGATTTTACAAAAAGTCACCAGAGAACTTGCCTTCTGCTCACCATATGTGAACATGGTGAGAAGGTTGCTATATCAAGATAGGAAAAGAAGCATTAACTCTATCCTGGTCATGCTGATATATGCTCTTGGATTTCAAGCCTCCAGAGTTGTGAGAACTCTTTTATGTACAAGTTATTCAATATACTGTATAAGATATTCCCATACACTGTATAAGGCATTCAATCGGAAGTATTTTGTAATGGCATCTAAGCAAGCTAATACAACCAATAAGATAAAAGTACTCCTTTTCATAGGACCAAATTTGGCTATTTTCCCAGTGGTTTAGCTGCAAGTCTAGATATTTCAATTAGAAGGGAAACAAGTATATTTAAAAAAAATTTTGAGGTTATAATTTAATTACAACATTTCTGCCTTCCCTTTCCTTCCTCCAAACCCTCCCATATACCATCCCCACATTACTTCCATGGCCTCTTTTTTCACTAATTGTTTTTGCATACATATATGCATGTACATTATGTATTCATAAATATAACCTCTTCTTTTCATATACTGTTACTTGCATGTATGTTTTCAGGGCTGACTGTTCGGCACTGGACAACCAGCCAGTTGGTTGGTGTACTCTCCCTGGGGTAGACCACCTCTGCTGCCCCCAGCTCTCCTCAGTTGCCTGTAGTTCTTTGTGTAGGGTTGAGGCTTCATCGCTTTTCCCAATCCACTTTGGTGTGTCCATTGGTGTCATCCTTGTTCAGCTCACTTTGGGCAATCATGTTCATGAGACTTTTTGGGTATAGCTTCTGATATTACTAGGAAACACAATCTTACAACAAACTCCCTGATAATCTGGATTTTATATTCTTTTTGTTCCCTATCCTACAATGTTCCCTGAACCTTAGGTATTGGAATGTTTTGTAGATGTATCTACTGGGACTGAGCTCCACAACTTTGAATTTTGATTGGTTGTGTTTTTTTTTGTTATCTATCTATATCTATCTATCTATCTATCTATCTATCTATCTATCTATCATCTATCTATCTATCTATCTATCTATCTATCTATCTATCTATCTATCTATCTATCTATCTATCACCTATTACGTATTTATCCGAGTGTGTGTGAGTGCACATGTGCATGCACATGTATGTGTGTGTGCATATACATGAGGAAGAGGTCAATGTCAGGTGTTTTCTTCTACCACTCTCCACATTATTATTATTAATTATTATTGTTGTCATTATTTATTCTTTTGAGACAGACTCCCTTACTGAACCGGGAACTCAGAACAAGCCATCCAGTGGTGGATTACCGGCATATATGTGCCACCACACCAGGCTTTTTATGTGGTTGCTGGTGATCCACTTTTAGGTCTTCATGCTTTCTTGGCAATCACTTTACCATTGAAGTGTCTTCTCAGCTCCCAAAGATATATCTTTATTCCTGCTGCATGCTACATTTCAATAAATTGCAAATTCACATTGTAGACAGAGGTGTATTGCATGATTTATGTACAAAATCTGTTCTTTGGTTTGCCCCAGAGATGGGTCTGCTTATGCAAACAAAGATTAATTTGATTAGAAAGAATATTTATAACATCTTAAAAATTTCTCTTTCAAGTGGGACTATGCCATTTACCATTAAGTATTAAGGACTAAATCAGGTGATTCTCAATTACCTTGGCCAAAAAGTTAGCAGCAGGGAGAGTTTTGCCTTTATTATTC